>NW_020213233.1:0-2874 GCF_003070985.1 Temnothorax curvispinosus | reverse complement strand
GCGTTACAATAGAGTAATTTACACGTTTCTAATTTATTGCGCTGAAGATGACCACAAAATTGGTCGAAACGTTCGCGAATTTTTTTATGTATTGACGATAAGAAAAATATATATAACTTGCGCCCTATTTACCGCGCCGGCTCTTACTGCCTTTTTTTCCTTTAATCGATTTAATCACGAGAGCCTTATAATTTTTAATTTAATTTAAGATTCTCTTAATTTTAATTTCAAAATCTTGAATGATTGAATAACATTTTTTTGCTTCCTCATAGAGGAAGCTTTGTTTTCGTGAATTTTGTATATGAACCTTCGATTGCGTATAAAGTTGGGTTTAGTCAACCAAATTTAAAAAAATTATATATGAAATAAGGGTAGAAGAAACCAACGAAGAGATTGGTTTTTGAGTTTTTTCTGCCAATATGTTCAGATTGTTGTAAAACGTCGAAATATCGCCTAAAAAAAATGTCCGTGTGTATGTATGTATGTATGTGTGTATGTGTGTATGCTTTTGTTGTCCGTGATTGCTCTAACTTCCGTAATTTTTGAGATATTGGGATGTTTTTTTTTTTAATCGATAGAGTATTATTCAAGGAAGGTTGGTATTGAATTTGGCGATGATCGGTAAAGGGGTTCTTTTTTAAAAAAATTTTGAATTTTTTTAGAAATGTCCGTGGTTGCTCTAACTTCCGCAAATTTGGAGATATCGATTTATTTCTAATTTTATTATATTTTTTAGTCTTTTCTACCCTTATTTCATATATAATTCTTTAAGATTTGGTTGATTAGATCTAGCTTTATACGCGATCAAAGGTTCATAATTTTGCTCGCATATAAAGTTAAGTCTAATCAACCGAATTTAAAAGAATTATAATGAAATAGGGGTAGAAAAGACCAAAGTAAAAATTGTTTTTTGAGTTTTCGAGGCCAATGTGTTGCTTATGTTCGAAAACGTCGAAAAATCGTAGAGTATATCATTAAAGGTAGGTTGGTGTTGAATTTTCTTTTTTTTTGTTTATGATATAACTTCCGTAATTTTTTAGATATTGGGATGTTTTTTTTTAATCGATAGAGTATCATTCAAAGAAGGTTGGTATTGAATTTGGCGATGATCGGTAAAGGAGTTCTTTTTTAAAAAAATTTTGAATTTTTTTAGAAATGCCCGTGGTTGCTCTAACTTCCGCAAATTTGGAGATATCAATCTATTTCTAATTTTATTATATTTTTTAGTTTTTTCTACCCCTATTTCATATATAATTTTTTAAGATTTATTTGATTAGACCCAGCTTTATACGCGATCAAAGGTCCATAATTTTGATCGCATATAAAGCTAAGTCTAATTAACCAAATTTAAAAAAATTATATATGAAATAGGGGTAGAAAAGACTGAAAAATATAATAAAATTAGAAATAGATCGATATTTCCAAATTTGCGAAAGTTAAAACTTCCTCTATGAGGAAGCCATGTGCAAATTTCTAATTTGCACAATTTTTTGATATACATAGGTGCAAACATTAAGTACCATATATTGATCATACTTTCGAATAAATAGGCTTCAGTTCCTTACTGTTTACAAGTTTTATCCCATCGAAGATCGCATTTGCGGTTGCATGGGCAGAAATCTTTGTGACATTACTGTCAATCGTGTTTGGTATATGTATATCATGATAAGGTAAGGTAATGTTAGTATAAATAGTTATTTTTAATAAACATTTTCATACTAATTTGTACAACTATATATAATATATAAAATGTCTGTAAAATTTAAAATTTGTAGTTAAATAAGTTACAAGCCTGCTTAATAATAAAAACTACTAAAAAAAAATTTCCTATATACTGATATAACACGTACTGATAAATTTCCTTTTCTTAGATATTTAATAACATAATTTAAATTGAACGTATGATCATCTAAATTGAATGTCCAAGAATAATAGATTAAAAAACTTCCATACATCCTTGTTTTTTTTACTATATAATAACAAATTAAGTTTCTACAATTTTTAAATACATTATTGATGGGCCTTTAGATCTTGCATTACTATTCTCTGCAAGTATCTTATATGTAAAAATAAGAGACGTATTTAACTATATATTATTTTATTAAATAATAATAAAAATTGAGATAAATGTTTAAACGTCAGATAAAAGATAAATAAAAAAAATGGAGGATAAGACGGAAGAAGAAGGTCGCCTATGTCATCCCGGTGAGCACGATACCCGATTACAGGAACGATTGGAGTTTATATCGGGAAACATGGCGATGGGAACGCGTTATTAATATTACGACGAACGTACTTCACAGAATACATCGAGGCTTATCTGTGGCCTCCTGCGCCTCTTCCAAAGACACGCAGCCGCATGCTTTAAGTTCCAACACGGGTACACGGCTTATCTCGTCCGGAGAAGAAGCTACGGCGGCCATAGCAGAAAATGAGATTCGCATAACCGCACATTGATGCGCCGCTATGGATAGAATTAAAATGATGGCGGGATCCGGCGCAGTCATCTGAATGATTTCTAGCGACGCGTGGATTTCGCGATTATTTGCGTGGCAAATACGACATTATGAAGCAATATATATAATAAAGAAAGAAAAAGAAGGGAAGATATACCTTTTGTCTCAAAAAGATTCAAATTACGCGGCTATTTATTAAGAAAACCTATCTAAACTCTCTAAATCTCATAGAATGGTTTCGCCACTAATATATTAGAGCGATTGTCACTGTAATTGTGAAATAGTGAAATTTTCTACTCAAAATTGTATAGAGTGACATAATTCACTCCTATAGACACTGATCTACTGCACTCGAAAAGAGCGCCTTACGTCCATTTCTATCAATGCAGGTTAATTTTAATTTTTGTTTAACTTACCT
>NW_020213232.1:0-4014 GCF_003070985.1 Temnothorax curvispinosus | reverse complement strand
AACGCGCGAGGGAAAGAGACCGCGCGAACGAGAAGACGAACGGGGACGGGGGAGAAACATCTACGAGGGAGAGATAACGCGAGCGTGCCGTGTGACGTCACGCGGACTCCGCGGCGCGGCGAAACGTGAACGCTCCGCAGCACGGCGAAAACGCGGACCCCCTCGCCCCGCGACGCCCGAAAAACGCGGTTCCCCCCTCCCCCTTTCCGCGACGCCCGAAAAACGCGGTTCCCCCCTTCCCCTCCCTTGCGACGCCCGAAAAACGCGGTATCCCCCTCTCCCCGCCCGCGGTTCCTCCCCGCCTCTCACCCCCCTCAGATCCCCGGGGTAGAACCAGCCTAGCTTACCTACTAGCGCCTTATGGAAAAAGTTTTGCAAGATTTGCTATCTAAAATTTGCTTAGTCTGTTTAGATGATATAATAATTTTTGGAAAAAGTTTTGCGGAGATGCTAGAGAATCTGAAAAAAGTATTTTTGCGGTTACAAAAAACGAATTTAAAGATAAATCCTAACAAATGTGTTTTATTCGGAAAGAAAGTAAAGTATTTGGGGCATGTAATTTTGGCACAGGATATTTCTACAGACCCCGAAAAGGTTGCTGCTGTAGAGAGATGGCCGGTTCCTCACTCGAAAATTTTATTACGAAGTTTTCTCGGATTTTGCTCGTACTATCGTAAATTCATTAAAGGATTTTCTTCGATTGCTAAATCCCTTTACGAATTAACGGGGAACCGGGTAAAGTTCATCTGGAACGAGGTTCATCAGAACTCTTTCGATGAGTTAAAGCGGGTACTGTCCTCTCCTCCAGTGCTTTCTTTTCCGAAGGGAGAGGGCGAGTTTATTCTTGACACTGACGCCTCCAATATCGGAATTGGCGCAGTTTTATCACAAAAGCAGGAGGGGGAGGAGAAGGTCATTGCATATTTCAGTTGCGTTCTCAATAAAGCCGAGAAAAATTATCGCGTTACTCGGCGAGAATTTCTAGCGATTGTAGATTCAATTAATTTTTTTCGCCATTACCTTTTGGGACGAGAATTTTTGATCCGTACAGATCACGTTTCTCTACAATGGCTTATGTCTTTTAAAGATTTAGACGAGCAGTTGGCTCGTTGGCTGGAGAGACTCCAGCAATATCAGTTTGTTGTCACTTACAGGAAAAGATTTTCTCACAAAAACGCTGACGGATTGTCAAGACGGACATGCGAGTCGTTTGGCTGCGGGTACTGCGCCAAGGTGGAAAAAAGGAATTCTAAAAGTCCGGAAAAGGGAGTCGCTCGCATCGTATTAGAAGCGGAAAATTTGGGAGAGTGGCAAGAGGAGCAGAGAGTAGATCCGAGCATTTCGATCATACTACGTGGAAAAGAAGCTGGAGTTCGCTCACCTCGTGCTGAGATTGCTGCGGAAAACATTTCCGCTCAAGTTTATTGGACATACTGGGATGCTATAGTCCTGAAGGAAGGAATACTTTATAGAAATTCTAGAGGAAATGCATGACTCTCTATCAGGAGGACATTTTGGAGTAAATAAAACTTTGGAGAAGATCCGGAAACGATATTTTTGGGCCACCTGTAAGCAGGATATAGAAGATTGGTGCAAGACTTGTAAAATCTGTGTCGCCAGGAAAGGTCCCTCGAAAAAGGGAAAATCTCTGTTGAGGCCGTGGTGAAAAACTGAATGTACCTTAGCAGAATATACTTTGAAGAACGCAGTTTTATTAACAGTTGTGACGTGACAAGTCGCGTCTCTTTCCCGGAACAGGAATGCTTGGCCGTCGTTTGGGCCATCCGAAAATTTCGACCGTATTTGGAGGAATATACGTTTACGGTAGTCACCGACTATAGTAGTTTGAGATGGCTTCATAACCTGAAGAATCCGACAGGTCGGTTGGCTCGATGGGCTCTACAGCTTTTAGAATACGATTACGCGGTCGAATATAGGAAAGGGGCCCTCCATCACGTGCCCGACGCGTTGTCACGCATGTACGAGAAGGGGGAATACTGTCCATGGGTGGTATGGGATACCTGCCAAAGAACCAAAGTAGAGCAGGCGGGTCCGGCGGGTTGGATGGGACGTCGTGTGATAAAGGGACCGTAGACTGCGATTGCCGCAGATATGGTGGGGCCGCTGCCGCGTAGTAAGGCCGGTCATCAGTATTTGCTCGTAATTCAAGATCTTTTTACAAAGTGGGTGGAGATAAAAGCGTTGCGAGCGGCCACGAGTCCAAAAATACGGGAGGCTCTCGATGATTTAATCGTGTCTCGGTGGGGTACACCCAAAATTCTGCTGACGGATAACGGTACGGAATTTATTAATCGGGTCATTAAGAATTTTACGGAGGAAAATAGTATAACGCACACGACAGTGCCCCCGTACCATCCTCAGGCGAATCCGGTAGAAAGGGTCAATCGGGTATTAAAGACAATGATAGTGGCCTTTATAGAAAAAGATCATAGGGAGTGGGACCTTCATTTGCCGCATTTTCGATTCGCGTACAACACCGCATTCCATTTGTCATTGGGTACCTCCCCCGCCTTTCTGAATTTCGGGCGTGAGTTGACGCCACCCCATTCTTTGCGCGATCGGGGAAACGAGGTTCCCGAGGTGGAAGCGCGGGACCCCGAGGAGTGGTCGCAACGAATGAAGAAGTTGCATGTCATCCAGGAGTGGGTGGTCGAGAACCTTGATCAGGCGAACCAAAAACAAGCCGCGCACTATAATTTGCGCAGGAGACCGCGTAGGTTTCGTGTCGGTGATCTCGTGTTGTAACGACAACATGTGTGGTCTTCCACCGCGCAGGGAGTGGCAGGAAAGTTGGCACCGAAATTTCAGGGCCCGCTTCGAATCAAACGAGTGATTTCTCCGGCAGTATACGAAGTGGCACAGCCGGACGGATCACCCGCGGGTAAAGTTCACGTACAAGATCTTAAGCCCTACCACCCTCCAAGTGTTTAAAGTTTTATTGATATCTTAGAATGTAAATGGGGGGAAGGTTGGTCTGTGGCGGATTTCTCGGGATGCCTCGAATGTGAAGAGTTGCGTACGGTGGCGTGGTACAGTACCGAGTTGCGATATTATTTGGTCTCTCTCTTCCGAAACATTAACCCGAACTACTCTGACGCCGGAGTGGTAATCCGAGGTCCGGGTCGGGGCTTTCCCCTCGGCGTTCGTCTGGGGAGGGGGAGTTGTGACGTGACAAGTCGCGTCTCCTTTCCGGACGGGCTCGGCCGAGGGGAATTCGGGGATGCCTCCTCGTTAGAGCGAGAGGAGGGCGGTCGCGTATTAGTAATTGGTCTAATTAGCTGTTAAGTTTTTAAGGGATTGCCAGTGGTGGCCGGAGTCAACCTGTAACGGCCGGGAGCCGCAACGAGGAAGGGCAGAGGATTAAGGAGACGGCCAGGGGACATGGCTGAAAGTCGGATCGCCCGGACCTCCCCACAAGTGCATGAGCGTCGCCGGCCGGAGTTCACTCCGCACTCGGTCGTAACAGCGGCAGGATAACGATCTGGAAGACCCCGGGACATCCCCGAGCGAAACGCCAGTCAGACCAGGGTGCCGAGGAGCGGCCTAGGGAAAGGCACAGCCTTGGGGCCGTTGCCCCGAGGGGATGCCGGCGGACGGGGCCGAGGCACAGTGGGATGAATACGCTATTTTTTTTTCAATATTTAATATCTAAAAAATAAGCAACTATAATAAAAAATATGTAAGAAACAAAGTTGTAGGGCTTCTAAAAATGTATCTAATAATAATAATAGTTAAAACAAAAACACCTTTTTTAAACCACTTGTTACAAGTCCATATAATAACGTAATAATAACATGTTATTAATGCTGCTTGTTATTAACGAAACTTTTGGTTTCCTCTCTTCTTTAATAAATGTTATTATTTAAAATTATGTAAACCTGAAAAAAAAATAACTTACGGCATATATAATATTAGTGTATTATGAAGATGGATCTTACTTTTAATCCAATAAGAGATTTAATGCATCCGGATGTAATTCTAGTTTGTTCTTTG
>NW_020213231.1:0-1128 GCF_003070985.1 Temnothorax curvispinosus | reverse complement strand
TAGCCACACATCCACAGATTAAAAGGAATTTTTTTTTTTTTTTTAGGATGAACTGGAGATCCGGAATCGTGGGTACCGTTTTTTTTACACAGCTGTCGTCGGGGCGCTCTACAGCGGATTCTTGACCATATATCAACTTGGAAAAATTTCTAAATACTCTTCAAATATCAATAAATATGATGTAAAAGTTTCAAAAAAGTGTATTCTTATGATTCCTTACAAAAAATTCCCAAAAAAAACAGCCTCTTGACCAGACGACCCCCTTAAGTACGTCTACAATCAAACATTTTATTTCTAAAATCTTGTTGTATTTTTAACTTTTTCTGTTTGGCAATGGCTTTTTCATTTTCTGATCTTAACTGCCATTTCTTAACAGACAGTTTATAGGACAGATGCAATAAACTTCCAAATATACGGATCCTGGCGTGCAAAATCGATAACCCAAAGGAGGCCGTTTTTCAAAGGAGGCCAAAGGAGGTCAATAAGGCCGTTTTTTGGACCACGTCAGAATCGCTCCAAACTGTCGTATTTTCTTCCTACCGATGTAGCTCACAACCTCCTAGAACTGTTTGCTGTCCGAGCAATTAGAGGCTGAGAACGGGCAACTTGAAATCTCAAAAATCAATGGAGTTTTTCACATGGTGGTAGTGCCGGTCTCATTTCAGCATGTCATTGTTGGTAGGGAAGGAGGAAGGGAGGGTAAGGGAGGGAAAGAGGGAGAGCGGGAGATAGAGGGGGGAGAAAAGGAGGGAGGGGGGAGGTAGAGGAGAAGAGAGGGAGGCAAAAATCGCTCCAAACTGTGGTATTTTCTTCCTACCGATGTAGCACACAAACTCCTAGAACCGTTTGCTGTCCGAGCAATTAGAGGCTGAGAACGGGCAACTTGAAATTTCAAAAATCAATGGAGTTTTTCATATGGTGGTAGTGCCGGTCTCATTTCAGCATGTAATTGTTGGGAGAGAAAGAGGGAGGGAAGGTGGAAGGTAGAGAGGGGTGAGAGGGAGGGTGGGAGGTAGAGGGGGAGGGAAGTAAAGGGGGAGAGAGACAGAGGAAGGATGGGAGGGAGAAAAAGGAAGAGGGAGGCAGAGGGTGGCAGAGGGAGGGAGAGGAAGGCAGAGGGGGGCAGAG
>NW_020213230.1:0-2846 GCF_003070985.1 Temnothorax curvispinosus | reverse complement strand
TTATTTTATACTGAAATAAATAAATATACAGGCTAATAAGCCTGTAGCTATAAGCGATAGTTGCTAATTAAGTTTGTAAAGATGTACCAGCTGTGCAGGGTGAAGAGCAGGTTATCTCAAACGCCCTGCCACAACCCAATTAAAAGAGACTCAAATGTCTCATTACCGCTGAGAAGTACTTTTTGCCATTTAAGTTAGCATGTCAGAGCAACCGGATTGTCCATTGCGTTCCACCTTGAATTTTTTTTACAGTCGTTTATTAGGATTACCCTACTTTTAAATTGAGCGCTTTTAAATGTATTATTATTAAACTACCAACATCGATATTAAAACTTGACAGAGTGACGTAAACTAATTCGCTCATAGTATTATAACAAAGTATTATGCGTTCCAATTCTCGAAAGCTAATAGCTTCTTTACTATGCTCTCTGTTTATGTCGATCGATTCAGATAAAAATCTCCGAAGTCTTTCTTTCTCTCGCGATATTCCTAGAGTAAAACTGTACAAAAGCTCTACGAAATTAGCGATATTTTTCACGGATCTGGTTCGAGTCTCGGCTCTTGAGGAAGGTGCGCATGTAGAAAGAGTACGCCAACACAGTTTATCCTGCTAAATGGTTATCAATTCTCTATAAGTTCTGTATTATACATAAATTATAGAATATCTAAACGTTTCTTTTTTTTTTTGATGTCCTGTGAAATTATACAATAGAGTTACAAATAAAGATAAAGCCACACTTTACGTATAATTTGATTCAGTCTTTGCTAATGTTACATAATAACGTGCGAAAGAAAACGTCTAACTAACAGTTAGACTATTTAAGAGGCTATTTAAGAATTTTAATTGATACTGGCAGCATAAAACTGTTCAGCTAGCTTTACACAAGATAATTGGTCTTCTTCTTTATGAAATCGTCAAATTATGATTATGATACATTTCTACATTATCACCAGCATCGAATCTAATCTTATTTATCGTGATACTCTTGAGAAACTGTTAATCCATTGTCTTAACTTGATCGCGGCGCAGAACTGCGTCCACCAATATTGTTCCTCTCCCTCCAATCGATTCCCGTAAAAGCTGTCTACATATTGAACAGTCGATACAACGACGGCGGATTAGTCTGAAATTAAGCACACGTTAACAATCACTTTTTTTGCTAAAATCACAATTCTCTTTTCAATCGCATACCTTGATTATGACATAGACCAGCACGGGAGTCAGATCGTCGGCAGCAGGTATGCCTCTTTCCGACGCCATGGAGAAGAGATTCATGATGGTAGTCGCGCAACGAAATACACACTGCAACTTATCCCTAGGAGTCTTATACACCGATATCACAGCCAATTCAGCCTGGGCCCATGACCAGGGGCATTTGTAATGATAAACTTTTGAAATGCGTAGGTCCCTGTGATTTGGAGTTACGACCTTTGCCAACTTATTGATGTAACCGTGAAAAAGCTGGTCCCTATATACATCTCCATCTTCATTTAGATAGAGCGCATTGTGGTATATCCGTGCCATGACGGTTCTTTCCACCACGACTCTCGCCAAATCTAACTGGTTGGCGCTTGCCGCTGAAAGTAAGAAGTAAGTTCAGACGTCTCTGAGCACTCCGCTAAAATCAATTGCGAGATAAATAATTATATTCATGTACATTGCCAAATCGGATCGTTGTCCATTTCCACATAGACCTTCCCTAGAAAATTATCCACGAGATCCTGTTTCTCGTCAGCTAGCGTAAGCTTTTTAAACTCTTCGCAGAAACGCAGGAGGAAAGCCTTCTTTTTTCCAAAAATACCCTCACACAAACGGATACAAGATGATTATTGATAGCATCCCGATCACACTTAACTCGCACGCATAATCTGAAAAATATTATTATTAAACGGTTAATATCTTACATTTAAACATCTTACATTTACTTATACATTACATACAAAGATGATATTTATATGTATATAAACAGTACCTATCTAAGTGAGCTAATGTCGACAGCAATCCCTGACGACATCTGATTAAATATGCGATATAAGGAGATCGCTTTTGATAATCCTCTCGTAGTGATTTGAAGAGCTTTCTACATCCATCGTCATTAAATAGACGCACGCAACGTAAAGTTTCATGAAGATGAGCTAGTTAGACTTAGCTAACTAAGACTTATCTCAGCTTCAGTTTTGCCGTTTGCTATGACAGAACCCTCCTGCTGATGTTCCCCATCAAGCCTCACGTTCTCTTTCTCCGCCTGAGTCTCCATTCGCGCGAAGATCACGTTGATCATCTGCGTGAGAGTCGCACAGGCTGTTGTTTGATTCACCAGGTTGCGCGACAACAAGTAAATGTTGTAAATAGTACGAATTGTTAACAGTACCGTACCTTCGTATACCTCCACATGCTGGCTTGTCATTACAGTCAGCAGAGCTTTAATAATCTGCAGCTGCACACTCTCATCGGTCTGTGGACCGGTGAAGCAACCGCAAATTGTCTCGACAATACGCACAATCAGCAGCTTGTTAGGCTTCGTTGAATCAGGCATATTGCTAGTGAGATGACTATATGCGATTAACTTCTGTAGGCAGTCCAGTGCTGTGTCACCACAATCCGTAGTGATTAGCTCTGACATGCTGACTCAAATGGCAAGAAGTACTTAGCGGTAATGACATTTGAGTCGCTCTTAATTGGGTTTGAGATAACCTCTTCACCCTGCACAGCTGGTGTACATCTTTGATCTAGTTACGGAGGTCCTCTGCAAGATGGAAATATGAGTGACAAACTTAATTAGTAACTATCGCTTATAACTACAGGCTTATTAGCCTGTATATTTATTTATTTCAGTATAAAATAA
>NW_020213229.1:0-1524 GCF_003070985.1 Temnothorax curvispinosus | reverse complement strand
CAACACTAATTTCCATCTATCGAGGTCCTCTACTATGTCGGAAATGATCGGTCTCGGCCGCAAAAAATACAACTGACCGTCGACGATTCTCCAATGCGCGAATCTCTTAGGCGCGGTAATTACTTCCTGGAATCGTTTCCTATACCAGGGGTCGGTGGTATCTACGCATTCCGGCACCTCCACAACGGCACTTACGAGTCCCTCCTCCCCCTTCTCGTACATGCGTGACAACGCGTCGGGCACGTGATGGAGGGCCCCCTTCCTATATTCGACCGTGTAATCGTATTCTAAAAGTTCTAGAGCCCATCGAGCCAACCGACCTGTCGGGTTCTTAAGGTTATGAAGCCATCTCAAACTACTATGGTCGGTGACCACCGTAAACGTATATCCCTCCAAATACGGTCGAAATTTTCGGATGGCCCACACGACAGCCAAGCATTCCTGTTCCGTTACCGAATATCTGGTCTCGGTGTCAGATAAGACGCGACTGGCATATGCGATTACGCGCTCTTCACCCTCTAATCTCTGCGTCAATACGGCCCCTAAACCTACGGAACTCGCATCAGTTTGTAGAACGAACGGCTCCTCGAAATTCGGGCACGTCAAAACGGGGGCAGACATTAAGCCTTCGCGGATACTCTCGAAGGCGCGATTCTGCTCATCCCCCCATTCCCAGCGCCTGCCTTTTTTCAAAAGGCGATTCAACGGTTCGCTAAGGGTGGCAAACTGGGGTATGAATCTGCGATACCAAGACGACATTCCTAGAAAGCGACGCAATTGACGAAGGTTTCGGGGCGCCGGATATTCCATTATAGGCTTCGTTTTCTCGGGATCGACCGATAAGCCCCCCTTTTCCACGACGAATCCCAGGTAACGAACTTGCGAACGGCAAAACTCGCATTTCTCCATATTGATTGTTAGGCCGGCTTTCGTGATTTTATCCAACACGCGCTTTAACCACTCGAGATGTTCCTCAAACGTTTCAGTAGCGATTATTATGTCGTCGAGGTAATTGAATACGAATGGTTCCATTTCCGGACCGATTAGACCATCCAGTAATCGCTGGAAAGTCGCGGGTGCTCCCGTTAGACCATATGGCATTCGGATGAAGTGGTAATGTCCCTTCCCCGGTACGCTAAACGCAGTAATTTCGCGACTGTTCTGGCTCAGGGGTATTTGGAAGTACGCCTGGCTTAAATCTATCGTCGAAATGTACTTTGCTGAACGCAATTTGTTTAGAATACTGTCCATGGGTGGTATGGGATATGCATCTTTTTTCGATACCTTATTCACTCCCTGAAAATCCAAACAGAACCGGTATTTCCCACTCGATTTCTTAACCATTACTATCGGGTTGGACCATTGACTAGCAGAGGGCTCTATAATCCCGGCCTGTAACATCTTATCAACTTCCGCGCAAATAGCCTCCTGGACCTTTGGCGAAACCATATAGCACCGTTGCTTAATGGGCGGGTGGTCCCCCACCTCAATTTTGTGCTCCGTTAAGTTCGTTAGCCCCGGGTT
>NW_020213228.1:354-7265 GCF_003070985.1 Temnothorax curvispinosus | reverse complement strand
TTCATCTTTACACACGGCTTACACTCCCTATTTTATGTTGCAAGTGCCTGGAAAGTGGTCTATCACGCACGCGTAGCGTGCGTAATGGGGCACTTTCCATGCACGTGTTGCATAAAATATAATATCTCCTCCAGTAATACAAAATGAAAATAATACGATTATACAAGAAAAACGTAGGATAGATGATACTTTTGCTTGGACCGATGCGAGTACCAAATTGTTTTTAAGTATATACAAAGAAAAAATAGAACTTTTGATAAACCGAAAAATCAAAACAAGAAAAATATTATGGGACAAAATACGTGAAGTTATGCAATCAGAAGGATACAATGTTACAGTTATTCAAATCGAAAACAAATATAAATCTCTTGAAAGGTCATTTAAAAACATGATTACAAATAATAAACAGACGGGCAGAGGGCGTACAACATGTCCATATCAAGCGTAAGTTTCAATTTTTATTGTAATTTGAAAACTTGTAATATATAAAGGATTAATATATAAATTAACATTATTTATTATTATAGGGAATTAACAGAACTTTTAGGTTCTAAGCATAATGTAGAACCTTTGGCTGTTTCTGGCAGAGAAGGTTTAATTTTACGAGAAGATGTGAGAGCAAGTACATCTCAGTAGGTTTATTTGATATTTTTCTTACTTAAGAAAAATATATAAATAAATATTAATATACAGGGTGTTTGAATTACCGCGTCAAGGTCCCTCGCTCATGAAGCGTGATGCCATCTATGACAATTGTGAAGCGTCAACCGATTCGATACGATTTAGTAACAAGCGTGTGAACGTAGCGCGCGAAGCGGCGCAGCCGCATAGCGACCTAGCAATAAGCGATTTCCGGGTTCTTCTCGGAAATACGTGCGTGCGAGAACAAGAGACGAAAAAAAAGAGAACATTCGAGATCATTCGTCCATCGTGGTCAGACGTGTCCGAGCTATCCTGAGTTGTCTGCTGTGTATTGTAGCTATCCGAAATTCTGAGACCTGACGCCGATATCTGCAGTGGCCGTACGAAGGTGTGATGATTTCATGACGAGGCCAGAATTATTGAATAGGACGACCACGAAGATAGAAGGAAGGACGAAGTTCATGAGAAGGACGGACGTCGCCATTTTCGGGGATTCGCCCATTACATGTCTTGATACGGAAGGAGGTTTAATCAGTGATCGCTTGCGTGGCTTTCACTATTTCGAAAGGAGGTTTTATCCGAGATTGTTTGCTGGGCTTTCACGATTCCCAAAAGCGGGAGAAATATTTCATACACGTGAAAGAATGGATATAAGGTAACTCTTGATGTTCTGGGCAACAATCATGGAGCAAACTAAGGGTACTACTTTGTAGATATATGCGCTCTATGATTGCAGAACATTCAGGATATTTCCTTTTTTACATGGGATGCTAAAATGTACAGTTGCGTCGCTGTTGATTGCTGGGCATCATCCTACGATATAATCCTGTGCTTTAACTACCGGAATTATTTCCTTTGAGTGCTCAAAGTAAACGTCGCTAATATCGGTTGCAACCACGCGTAACTTTTACCTTTTCTTACACGTCTTTTATGTTGTCGTGTATGAAGAATTATACGGATAATTAGTCTCTCGTAAAATGTATTCGCTCCTTATTACGACAATCGTTCGAATTGCTAATGATAAAACATTGTAAATATCTCTTACAAATACTTAATTTCGAATTACTTGCGTTACGATTCTGGATATAATTTCTGTATTACGAAGTTTACATAAACGTAAAGTATCTCGTATTCAGTTTTCGTGAATTAGATAAGAGTTTATATTTCGTATGTTCGATACTTAATATTTGCGACTGATACATGAATTGGAATTTACTTGTGTTTATATTGCCAAATGGTTTAATGCTACTGAGTAAATTCTACTCATCACAAGAAATTTGGATTAATAGTTCAGAATAATTTTGATAATTACAAGGTGATATAGTACGTCCTGAGTTACATCTATTGTTGAATACTTATTAAATAAGTTTCTCATTATTTATAAATTAAAAGATAATTTGATTGAAGAACGATGAAGTATGCATTATTCCAAGTTTTATATGTTTTAAATAATCATTTGAATTTATGCTGATTATATTTACATTGTAATAAATGTCTTATTAATAGTCATTTCATTTTAGATTGCTTTATAAAGTGTTAAGATCATACGTATTTGAAAATAATATAATAAAGAACATCTGGTTTAATTCACTTGTATTCTCGAATGTTTCAATTAACTAATGAGTACTCGAAAAGACCTTGATCGACATTACATTCTTCTCTGTGAAGTGACTATTAATAACCATACCGATTTCATTCATAATTTTGTGGTTTATATTTCTCTGCTATGTTTACTACATTTATATGTTTAAATGAATTTTCACTACATTTACGTATCGTTTAACAGCCATTGTGGCATTTGCTCATTTATATTACAAAATAAATAGAACGTTTAAAATACTCCGTAGATATTCGAACATGCCGTGTCTCTTTCTTGGCCCTCGTGCTGATTACGACTTATTCAAGACGTGTACATTAATTGGTCCTTCGAGCCGGATATATTGATCCCAGACGTGGTAAATAGTCTGAGTAAAATATTTCGGAGATACAGTTGGAGGGCGGGAAAGAGATTACGTGCTTTTAGTGCACATTCGGTGCGATAGTTGTTCCGGGGGACCGGTTGTTTCTTCATTCCGCCCGAATACATATTAATTCAATATGAGGTTGAGTCACATACTCGCGAGATTAGAAGAGCTGCTAGCTCTAAGTAAAACGATTGCTGAATCATATAACGAGTTAATTAAAGTCGGGTTGACGCGCGTAACGCATCAAAGGATTCAAACGCGAAGGGCTCATCTCAAAGAAGTTTGGAATCAATTCACTGTCATTCATAAGGCTATTATAGTTGCGGCTTTAGAATTGTCTGAAAACGAACAAGTGCAAGTTCTACAACATGCTTATTTTATACACAATATGTACGAAGCGACTCAAGAAGGTTATTTAGAAGCTCTTGAAAAATTCACAGAATTGTTAGAGTCGGATCAATTATCCACTACAGAACCGTCATCGTTGCAATCAGTACCTCCTCCCAGTAACAGTTCTACTTTTGTTTTACATTCTCGCTTACCAAGAATTAATATTCCACGATTTAGTGGAGCTCAATCGGAGTGGCTTCCATTCAAAAACTTGTTCGTTTCATTAGTAATAGAAAATCCGACGTTGTCAGAAATTGAGAAACTTCAATACCTAAAGACTAATTTGACGGGGTCAGCTTTCAACCTCGTTAAACATACTGCTCTGACTGCGGATAATTTTCAAAAGACGTGGGACTCATTGATTCTATTCTACGAAAATACTCGGTTATTGGAAAAAACAACGTTTCAGTCTTTAATGAATATAAAACGCGTTACTAAAGAATCTGCGAAAGAATTAGAAGAATTCTATTCTACGATAATGCAAATATATCGTACGTTCGAATCATTAAATTGTCCCATCGAATATTGGGATACGTTCCTAGTGTTCATTTGTACTAATAAGCTAGATTCGGAGACTATAAAATTATGGGAAGCGCAATTAGGATCGTCAAGATCTTCACCATCTTGGGAACAATTTAGGGAATTTCTGTTTTCAAGATTATCGACGTTAGTATCTATTGAGAAATCTCAAAGTGGAAAGTCTTCGCAACCAATAAAGACAAACGCTGCGAAAGTGAACTACCAAGGAAAATCTGTTGACAATTCGAAGGTTAAAACCCGTTGTAACTTGTGCAACGAGAACCATTTTATAACGTCTTGCCCTCAGTATAGTTCTAAATCTATTCAACAAAGAATAACTATTATCACTCGGAATCGGCTTTGCTATAATTGCCTCGGAAGACATCGAGTGTCGGATTGTCGAGTTACAAAGAGGTGCCAAAGATGCGGTAAGAAACATCATACGTCCATTCATCAATCTAATACATCGACTTCAAAGGAAAACGATACTAAGCAGAATCCTAGGGATCCATCAAAAGATAATGTGAATACGTTTGAAGCAAAAGTTTTACATACGTCTAGGGAAACAATCTTTAATTCCTCTGTACTGCTAGCAACAGCGCAAGTGATTCTGATTGCTCCGTCAGGACGAACGATTAACATTAGGGCACTTATAGATCAAGGATCGGAAATTTCTATTGTGTCTGAAAAAGTTGTTCAGTTTTTGAAGTTGTCTCGTAAGAATTCCACTTTGTCTTTAACTGGGATCGGTTCTCAGAAAGCACAGCACACTAAAGGTTCTACTATGTTTATACTCAAACCTTACTTTCAGTCAGAATTTGAAATGGAAGTGAACGCGCAAATTTTACCTAAGCTCACGTCGTCTATTCCATGTCTGTACATAGATCGAAAGAGGTGGTCGCACGTGAGTGAAATTTGATTGGCAGATCCAAACTTTAATAAACCTGGTTCAATTGATTTGATCTTAGGTGCCGACGTGTATTGCTCTATAATCAAAGAAGGAATAATTCGAGGAGATCCAAACACCCCGATCGCGCAATCAACTAAACTCGGTTGGATTATTTCGGGTTTAACAAACCACGAAAGTCACAATACTTTTGTTCAGGGGTATCACGTGACAGTTAATGATGAAGTTCACGATCTTTTACGAAAATTCTGGGAAACAGAAGAGTTCGGTAACTTCAATAGAACATTGTCAGAAAACGAATTAGCCTGCGAAAAGCACTTTCAAAATACACATTCGAGAGACGCGGAGGGAAGATACATAGTTAAATTACCGTTCAAAAATTCGCCTAGTAAACTCGGAAACTCAAAGAATAAAGCTATTCGTTTAATGAACAATTTGTTCAATAAATTCGAGAAAAATCCTGAATATGCTGAGAAATATACAAAATTTATCAATGAATTCGTGGAATTAAAACACATGAAACCAGTCGAAAGCGACCATCCGGAACCGGAATTAACTTATTACTTGCCGCATCACGGAGTCATTCGAGAGCAAAGTCTCAGTACGAAATTACGCGTTGTATTTAATGCGTCGAGTAAAACCACTTCTGGATTATCTATTAACCAACTTTTACATTCCGGGCCGAAATTACAACTGAATCTATTTAACGTACTTATTTGGTTTCGTTGTTTTCGGTATGTCTTTTTTGCAGACGTAGAAAAGATGTTCCGGCAAATTAGAATGCATCCTGATGACTTGGATTTCCATCGAATTGTATGGATGGATAAGTTAGGAAGACTTGTTATTCTTATTCTTTTAACAGTAACATATGGATTCATTTGTTCTCCTTGGTTACGTACATTCAAACAGCTAATTAAAGACGAAGGCTTTCGTTTTCCTCTAGCATTGCCCACAATGGAGAAGAGCAGGTATGTAGATGATTTTTTCGGTGGAGAAGACACGATTACAAAGACAAGATTAGTTGTGGAACAGGTAAATTCGCTTTGCATGGCGGGCGGTTTTCCTTTAAAAAAGTGGATTAGCAATGAACTTGAGATACTTAACCCTATTCCGGTAGAGAGCAGGATCGATACGTCTTGTGTGCTTATTGATGACTCAGACTCTTCGACAATTCACGCTCTCGGATTAGCTTGGAACCCTCACACGGATCAATTCAAATCTACGTTAAACTTAGAAAAACCAAAGGTCGTGTCAAAGCGGTCTATTGTGTCAACAATCGCAAAGTTGTTCGATCCTTTAGGATTTATCGCTCCAATTACTATTTCGGGAAAGATCCTTATACAAGAACTATGGTCTAATATATATTATATGGTCTAATATATATTACTAAATAATTTATAATATATAAATAATTTATAAATAATTAATATATAAATAATTGATAATTAAATGTACATTTAATACAAAAAGTACATCTCAGTAGGTTTATTTGATATTTTTCTTACTTAAGAAAAATATATAAATAAATATTAATATACAGGCGATAGCCCACACATAATTCTTTACAGCTTGATATCTTGGAAACTATTTTATCGATTTTAAAGGTTTTGAATGTTTAGGTTTTGAATTAGATCTGAAGACCTTTCAGATCTACACAATTCAAGACCTAAACCTTTTAATGAAATAGTTTCCAAGATATCAGACTGTAAAGAGTTATGTGGACTACTCTGTATAATAATTAATATGTTATTAACATTTAATGAACATAAATCTATATGTTATATTATTGTAAATTTATTTCTGATCCAAATACAAATTCAGATGAAAATTCAAACATACTATCTCATAATATACAAGAGGAAAATGATAATGCAATCGAAATAGGAATGACAAGGGACACTACTACAGGAAGTAATTATACCAGCAAGGTATAATGAAATATATTCCATTAACGAGAAAGACTCTATTTTTATATTCGACAACGTTTGGTTAATGTCGTGACAATTCGACCATTGGTTTTGAACCCATCCATGGTCGAAAAAGTCTTGACGATTAATCTGACCAAAATCAATGGTCGAATTGTCACGACATTAGCCAAACGTTGTCGAATATAAAAATAGAGTCTTTCTTGTTTATTAATTATTGGCGAAACAATTACATATAATTTTCTATATTTCATTCTTTCTAAAAAAAGGCATGTTAAATCGATACTCGCATCTCTCGAAGTCTTCTCGAAAGTCTCGAATTGCTTTGTTGGCTCTTTTCCGCGATGCTGATTGATTCTGTTGCTGCGCTAACTTCGTGAGCGGCTGTCATACCATATTTTGACAGTTGTGTGTAATATTAAAGCTAAATAGCGCGCGCGAAGCGCGCGTCTGTGATGTCTAGTTAATGTAAAAAAGATAATTATATAATTTATAATAATATAATAATATAATAATATAATAATATAATAATATAATAATATAATAATATAATAATATAATAAT
>NW_020213228.1:0-344 GCF_003070985.1 Temnothorax curvispinosus | reverse complement strand
TAATAATATAATAATATAATAATATAATAATATAATAATATAATAATCTATATCTATAAAGGAAGATGTCCTGACTGACTGACTGACTGACTGACTGACTGACTGACTGACTCATCAACGCCCAGGCTAAACCCCTGAACCTAGAGACTTGAAATTTGGAGGGTGTATTCCTCTCATGACGTAAGCATCCACTAAGAAAGGATTTTTAGAAATTCCACCCCTAAGGGGGTGAAAAGGGGTAAAATGTGTTTTTTTCACGATTGTTCTGACTGACTGACTGACTGACTGACTCATCAACGCCCAGCCCAAACCCCTGAACCGAATTTTTACCAAAAGTATATGAA
>NW_020213227.1:0-13862 GCF_003070985.1 Temnothorax curvispinosus | reverse complement strand
GTATAATTCAAATTTTGACGAGATTTTATGTTAATATATATCCTAAATTATAAATAAATGTACTTATAATTGATTCTATCCTTTGTTCTTTCCTCAATATGATCTGATAAAGTATGACATTTTCGTGAACACTGAAATTCTAGTAATTCGATAGGTTACTTTCTAAAGACTCTGCCGAAAGCATAACTGCGAATATGAGTTAAATGCCTATCAGAACTTATTTATTAGGGTATAAAAAACATATTTATTTTAGTTTTATGTCATTCGAGTACTATTATATATTAATAAATATTCACGACATATTCGACTATTAAAATTTTCTTACTTCAATATTCAAACAGGAAGAAAGTTTGTGGATTAGAATGGATTAAGGTTTGCTCTGCGCCATTTGATAGGGCAAAGTGTCTAGATTTTGGCTATATATGATCATTCATCCCCTTTCGTCCCTCTTTTTGACATAATTGACCTCAAAGTTCACTCGACATGGTCGAACGTCGTCCATGAATAGCTCAATGGACGACGTTCAATCATGTCGAGTGAATATGGATGTCTATTTTCTCATAAAAGAAAGACAAAGGGGGATATATAATTTGTTTAATTATTGCTATTTTATAACGATTAATTTCATCCATATTTTATAACAATTAATTACATTAATTAATATAATAGCAATATGATAAATATTATTGGATAAATGTATTTGGAGTACTGCGCATTCTGTAAATCCTTGGGCCAATAAGATTGCTCTACGTTATATTATTTGTTCTCCTCGAGGAGGGAGAAGAGAGGGGGAGGGGAGGGAGGAGGAGAGGGGAGGGGAGGAAATAAAAACAGCGAAGATAAGAACTTTTCGTCAGTCTTTTTCGATCAGTACTTGATTAAAGACTTTTTGATTTTGAAAGTTTTGATCGTTTTTGTCGAAGTTTTTGTCGTTGCTTTATACAATTCACTTTGCGTCCTTTTCAGGATACAGTGAAAAATATATAGAATATATAAAATATATAGAAGATTATATGGGCGGCGGTGTGGTCTAGTGGTAGAGCGCCAGACTCGTAATCTGAGGAACCAGGTTCGAGTCCACTAGAGCCATGAATCATGGAAAAATTTTTTTCTGAAAAAACCGCGCCCCTCTGTACAAGATGCGGAGAAAACTGGGCTCCGTCTTTCGGAAGAGACGTTAAACCGTTGGTCCAAAGGAGGAAACAGTAAGGTAGTGGATGAAAATTGGAGGTTAGGGTTGGGTACGTCCCTTCAAAACGCCCTTTAAGGCCTCTTGGGGTATATAAAGTAAAATTCTTTATCTTTTATATATTCTTTATCTTTTATATAGAAGTAACACGCTCGCAAAATGGAAAATTTCCGAACAAATCGTCAACTTTTTAATTGTATGCGTGCAAATAATCTTGATTTATCAAATTATGAGGCTTTAATAAGCCACATAATATCATGTATTGATACTGAATTACCCAAAATTGCGTTGGAAGCATTGAAACAAAAAATCATAAATTTCACGAAGAATTTAAAGTCAAAATGGATAGCTAGCCATTACGATTACAACAGATTTATTGCAAAGCATGAAAGTTGGTTAAATTGTGAATTTTCTTTTCCGAACAAAGTACTGAATTTAATTTCTACTTCTTCACGTACGCGTATGCTTCTTAATAGATCAAAGAGTTTCGTAGAATGTTCCGAACGACATAAAAAAAAGAGAACTGAGGAAGTACGGAATAATCCGGAAATTACTGATTTTATTGTTCGGAAAAAGTTAAAATCCGATGACGCGCTATTTATATATAATTTTATCCAGAGACATCTCGAACATGTCAAAAAGATTAGACAATTCTGTGAAGAAATTGAAAATGGAACAGATTTGATTGATAGGGATTGCATTAAGTACGACTTCAAAAAATGGAGGTTCTATATTCGGCATGTATGTATGTATGTATGTATGTCTACGATTTTCTTTAAAACTGCTGGACGGATTTAAATGCGGTTTTCACTGTCCTATAGAGCAATTCTCCAGGAAGGTTTTAGTACATAAAATATCGCGCTAAAACATCAGGGTACGGAGCAGTAATGAAATATGCGATAATAATTATTTATATTAATTTAATAAAGCACTAAAGAAATATAAAATAAAAAAATTTTTTTTAAATATAACCGATTTTTCAAAAAAAACTAAAAAGTATTTAAAAAATTAAAAAATCATTTATGCGCTTTATAAAAAATTGTTAATTAAATAATTTTGATTTCATACACTAAATGTATAATAATCGTACATTATTTATGTCAAGTTTCAAGTCATTTCATTGAAAAATGTAGAAGTTATAAGCAAATGACCAAAAAATGAGGCGTTCGCCCCACTGTGCGGCGTGCCTATGGATCTAAAATGCCGCAAAGCGTATCGTAGACGCTCATCGTCGCGTCGTTCCGCGTACGCGCGTATACGCGCGTTGTCGCACCTCGCCTCGCGATAACGCGCGGCCACGCGCGGTAGCGCAACCGCGTGTTAAAACCGCCTCGTGTGAACAGGCTCTAAGGCCGGTATTCATAGTCAGACCTTATTTCAAGATCGTCTTAAGTAATATCTTAAGATGCTGATACGGCTCTGTGATTATTGGTTCATAACATCTTAAGATCGTACTTAAGACGATCTTAAATATAAGATTCGACTATGAATACCGGCCTAAGTGTAATATCTGACAAATAACTGATTTGTAGAAATATACACAAAGTATACAGATTAAATAAATTTATATTTGAATCAACAAGATGGTGCATATGTAGTAACCATGATAATATTAACTGTGCCGTTGACTTGCTTTAAGTATTTTACGTAGTTGCCGTACTTAAATTAACAGCATTACGCGTGTCAGGTGTTACAGTTAAATATTATTGAATCATATGCATTTTTTTTATCTAGAGAAAATAGAAATGTTTTCATATTGATACATATTTGTTTGATACGATTGAAACATGTACTTATAATATCTTGTCTATATATGTACACAAAGATATTAAGGATTACACGTGTCGATTGCATCGAGTATTTGTATAATTAATATACACACATTTCTATTTCCTCTAAAAAATCATTGCACATAAATCAATAATATTTAAGTGCAATATCTGACAAATAACTGATTTGTAGCAATATACACAAAGTATACAGATTAAATAAATTTATATTTGAATCAACAAGATCGTGCATATGTAGCAACCATAATAACATTAACCGTACCGTTGATTTTCTTTAAGTATTTCACGCAGTTGACGTAACAGCAGATGTAGTTACATAGATTACATGGTATTCAATTATACATCAAGAAAGTTATTTAATTCATATGTAATTATAATAAAGAATTATGTGTTTGGGATGAGTAGATATATGATTGATATAACGATATATTCCAACTACAATGATATTAATTGGACCAAATATGGATTATAAATTGACTATCTGATGCATTTCGTTCATTAATATTGATGTTGAATCAACCAATTTTATTTCAATTACACTGATGCTGTTGATACAACATCATTTTTTTCGTGCGCTCGCGCCCTGCGACAAACAGGGACCGATATTCCCATTTTCGGGCTATACCAACGAATCACTTCGTACACAGCCTCTCAAATAAAGCCAGCCGCAATGTGGTCGCATCTACGCGATTTACCGTTAGCAGATCCCGATCCCTCTTGTAATCACCCGATTCATGTACTAATCGGCGCGGATTTATACGGGTCGTTGCTGCTCGACGGCCTCCGTCAAGGCCCGGTCGGCACCCCGACGGGCCAGCTTACTGTTTTCGGGTGGATCGTCTCCGGTCCTACCGGCACCGCACACCCAGCCGGAGAGTCCGCTCCCGTTTTGAATTGCGTATCCTGCGAGGATACGAATTCCTTGATTCAAAGTTTTTGGGAGGACGAAAGTATCCCCTCTCAAAATCCTCTCACCGAAAAGGAAGAACGTTGCGAAAATCATTTCGCTAGTACGCATTCTCGCGATTCTCAAGGACGTTACATTGTTCGTTTGCCGTTCAAGAACGGCCCCCCTTACATAAGCGAAACTTTTCGAAAGACTTCTTTCTTGTACTCCAAAATGGAGCGCCGACTCTCGCAGAAACCCGAGATCGCCGCTCAGTATCACGATTTCCTCAAGGAGTACGAATCCATGGGGCACATGGAGAAGGTACACGCCGACGAGCCCTCTCGATACTCCCCGGTGTACATTCCGCATCATTTCGTTTTACGCGAATCGAGTACGACTACTAAATTACGCGTCGTGTTTAAAGCCCGTATCACACTAGCGGATCGCGGCGCGACTGCGATTGCGTCTGCGATTGCGACTGCGATTGCGATTGCGACTGGCTACTGTCCAATCATATTGCAGCTGCCGCGGTGGCGCAGTTTACGCTTTTCGTTGATTGGAATTCGTGTGACCTGTCGCAACAGACCGAACAGACCAACGGAAAGCCGGTTGTTACTTTTGTTACATGCCATTACATGCGATAATATGCGGCGTAGCTTTTCTCTCAATACCTTTGCCGATGCCGCCGTGTTGTATCTCCTGAAAGAAAGGCTAACTGAGTAAAGGAATCGTTTTCCTGATCGCCGACATGGAGCTCACCGACGACAATTTGGTAACGTTGAGCGAATATCAGAAACACACACTCTCAGCCCAGACGTGAATGTCAAACGTCCAGGTTGGTATAACCTACAAACTTATTATTTTTGTGATATTTTAAACATTGTACGCGTGTCGTACGTTAATATCCAATTTATATTTTAGCCGAGAAAGTTTCTGGAGTCGGTGGAAGTCAATCAGAATTATCCTTTACTACTACTTCATTTGGTGGACAAATCTGAGATTAACATCACGATTAGGATTGCCGGCGCAATTTAAAAGAATTATGTTAAGCGCAACTGGAAAGTGGTTGGGTTTATATTCATTTATTTATTTCAATGTTCTTACATCGTATGTTAGTTTACTATTGCAGAATGTTATTTTAGGAGGAGGATTCAGTGGATCGTATACATGCCCAAGACAGAGATGCCGTCAAGAAACTAATCGTTAATCTGATGTTACATTCACCAGATTCGATACAAAAGCAGTTGTCTGATGCAGTATCTATTATTGGAAAATATGACTTTCCGAACAAGTGGCCAGAATTGATTGATCAGATGGTAGAGAAGTTCAACACGCGATTTTCATGTGATCAATGGAGTCCTACACACGGCGCATTCCTTATTTAAGAGATATAGATACGAATTTAAAAGCGAGAGCTGCGGCATCGGCAAAGGTATCGAAAAGCTACGCCGCCTATGGACAGAAATAAAATTTGTATCAGATAATTTTGCCAAGCATTTAACAAATCTGTTTTTAATAAGTATCTATGTTTTATTAAGTTGCGTTGCATGCATTAAAAATGCATGTATTTTCAAAGATGGATATTTCTAAATAAGATATTTTGCAGGTTACAATGAATTTAACGCAAGTACATGCTAATAATATGGAAGCCTTGAAGGTTATATATAATTCCCTAGTTATTTTATGTAAAGTTTTCTACTCTCTTAACTTTCAAGTAAGCATTTATATGTATACGTGTATATAGTAGGAATTATAAGTAGGAATTTATTTCTACAAATTATATTATTTTATTAACACATCAGGATCTACCAGAATTCTTCGAAAATAATATGGAAACTGGCAAACCCGAATCTCTCGATGTGCTCTTCCCGCTGTGCTCTTCCCGCTGAAGAAGGACATCGACAAGAATAAGGATAAGAAGGAGATAACTGTGATCGTGATTGGTAATTGAACGACGAAAACCGATGCCGGGTTGAATAACTTGGAGAACACTGTGAGCAAAGCGGCTAACTGGTGCACCAGAGAGAAAGTTAAGCATTACGAGGTGAATATCATGAATAGACCTACTCTATTTGAGGCATTCGTGCATTTGTCGTCCAAGCTTAATTCTCCCGCTAATAAAAGGTACATTTTCGCAATTAAGTATGGGTAGGAAGATTGTCAAGACCAAAGCGCAGTGCTGCTTGGTTAGAAATTTAATCAATGTTGATTCGGATAACAGCAATATGAGTCCCTTGTGAATTTTGTACTCAGATATAATGTATTTAACGATAGTTAAACGCTACAATAAAGATATGTTTTGAGATCTCAATGGTACATATATACTTTTCTGTTAATTTTTTTTAAGTACAATATTACATAAGTACAATATGAAAATAAGCCATAGAAACATTCTATGTATCAAATAAGTGTTCTCTATAAAATAAAATACATGTTCATGTATTGTAACAAGTTCTCTATAAAATAAATTAACACTTGTTTAAATGTCTCACTATAATAGATAATATCTACTTTATCTTTGAATAAGAAAAAAATAAAAACTTAGGTATTTGCATTACAATGGCACAGCCGAAAAAAAATACTTATTTAATAACTAATTACTTAATTTTAAACTCTTCAAAACTGTGCTAACAGTTTCAAAATTTCGTCTTCACACTTTTTTCGATTCTCCAGAGATAATGAACGAAGCCTGATTTCTAAGAATAATGCCAAAGTATGAGCTGAATCATTAATTTCAGGTTGAGGAAGAGATAAAACTGGGTCAGGTTGAGCCATCTGTTTCAAGGCACCTACAGCCTCCTCCATTATTGATGATTGTTTTTTCGTTTTCAATTCTCTCTTATAAAATAATTGCTCTTGGTTTTCTGATGATCGCTTGTTGGATACAGTAACAGGATTTTGTTGTTGTTGAGAAGATTGAGTGATGCTGCTGAGTGCAGAATTAGATGCCAGCCTTGGGAGAGATTGAGGTGACGGACTCTTTTCTGGTAGAGGTGCAATTGGTTCAAAATCGCTACATGCAGATACACTAGAAGAATTTGGATCAGAAGATGTCAAGTGTGTACTTCCTACATTTACTTCAGGTGGAATTATCGCAAATTCCTGAAAAATAATTACAGATACATATAGAATTAGTTTCTGTACTGTGATTTACCGAGATTGTAAAAATATCATTTTTACTTCAAAAAAGAAATAAAACAAAATAAAACAAAATAAAAAGAAAATAACATAATGACGATTACTTTAAAAAATAATTTACCTGCATTGCTTCATCATGGTAGATAAGTGGTGTATTTTGTGTACATGATGTGTTATCATTCGCTTCATTACTGATTTGTGAAGATTCTGAATCTGATGCTGCAGTTGTCTCTAGCTGGATGGGGGAAATATTTGATTGTGAGTCTCCTTGGATACAACTCTTTTGGAGAAACATTAATCTCTCAAACATGTGCCACTTGGGCTTGTATATATTGTCTGTGCCAGCTCCACTGCGCTTTGATTCTTTCATAGCTTTTAAATTTCTTGCAAACGTATCCTTCATGTTTCTAAAACGGCTTGATACAACAGCACCTGTAAATAGCATCAATAAAAAGCCTATTACATAAATTTATTATTTTAATTCTGCATAACTTTAACTTATTAATATATTTCCTACAAAAAATTGTAATTCTTTAATCCACTCCAATATAAACTATAAGAAACATTAATATATATATTAATTATTCATTAATTATAGGTTATGTTAGTTAATATTAAATTAATTATAATAAATAAATAGCTGATAGTATTGAACCGATTCACTTCTGATTGTAAGACATACCTGTGAAATCTGAACCCAACTGCTCGGCTATTTCGTCCCATACTGCAATCTTAAGATGTGTTCGTCTGTACAAGTGGCTTGTACAGTCCCAAAAAAGTGGTTTTAATTCCACAAGGTCGATCAGACGGTAATCTGTCTCTTTCGAGAAATTATGTTTCGGTGGCATTGTGTGACTTTCTATCTGCTTCAATATCACAGATGTTCAATATTTGTTTTCAACACGGTCGTATACACGTGGTTTTCACGCACTAGCACCACATTGCACCACGTGACCAAATCGGATCCTGTGATTGGCTGCGACTGTGACTGCGACTCGAAAAATGGATTCAAAGCCAAAAAGCAGTCGCCAGTCGCAATCGCTGACAGCTACCTTTTTGATTGGCTGAAATAGAATCGTAATCGCAGACGCAATCGTAGTCGCGGCCATATGGGCTTTTACCAAACGGCAGTCGCCAGTCGCAATCGCTGACGCCAATCGTAATCGCTGATAGCTACCTTTTTGATTGGCTGAAATAGAATCGCAATCGCAGACGCAATCGCAGTCGCGCCGCGAGCCGCTAGTGTGATACGGGCTTAACGCGTCGAGCAAATCGGACGATAAAACCACTCTCAATGATTTTCTAATGGCGGGTCCGGAGCTACAACAAGACATCGCGGCGATAATTTTACGCTGGCGACTATTCCGTTACGTATACATGACGGACATCGCGAAGATGTTCCGTCAGGTACGCATGCATCGGGACGACGCGGATTTCCAAATTCTTTTGCGCCCTCTCGAAAGTCTGTTGATTCGACCTTACCGCTTGCTCACCGTGACTTACGGCCAAAAGCCATCGCCATTTCTCGCGCAGCGCTGCCTTCTTCAATTAGCTCGTGACGAATGTAAAGAATTTCCCGACGCGGTTTCCATAATCGAAGAATCGACCTACGTCGATGACGTTCTTTTCGGAGCAGACGACCTTCTGTCGCTGCTCGAAAAACGCAAGCAACTTGTCGGCATGATGAATCGCGGATGTTTTTCCCTCCGAAAATGGGCCGCGAATTCCGCCGAACTCTTGACGGATATCCCGGAGGACCAACGTGAATCCTCGGACTATCCGATCAATCGCGATGACACACTCAAGGTCCTCGGCCTGTCTTGGTCCCCGCTTGACGACTCGTTTAGTTTTGTAATCTCGCCTTACGCCGTAACAGTTTATACTAAACGCTCCGTTTTATCATTTATTGCAAGGTTATATGACCCCCTCGGATGGGCGTCATCGATCGTCATCGCGGCCAAGATGTTGATGCAAGAGCTCTGGCTCCGTAAAATTGATTGGGACTCTCCTATCCCGACGATTTTTTACCTCATTGGATTAATTATTTTACGGATTTACCTCATATTAGTGAAATACGCATTCCCCGATAGACAGGGATGCGTCAAGATAAACTCGAAGTCGAATTACACGGATTCGCGGACGCGTCCATTCGAGCTTACGCCGCGGTCGTTTACCTCCGAATCGTGCATTCTACCACGAATATTCAGGTTACCCTCCTTGCAGCCAAAACGAAGGTCGCGCCGTTAAAAACCGTCAGCGTTCCCCGATTAGAACTGAACGCCGTCGTTCTATTAACTCGGTTGTTAGATTGGGTAAGAAATTCCCTGCGCTTTCCGCAAGCTTTATTATTCGGCTGGACTGATTCCCAAATCCCATTGGCATGGATTCAGCAACATCCATCTAGATGGAATTCCTACGTCGCGAACCGCGTCTCCGAGGTGCAGACGCGCCTTCCGTCAGTACGTTGGCAGCACGTCCGTTCTCACGACAATCCTGCCGACTGCGCTTCTCGCGGCTCTACTGCTGTCGACCTCGTCCACCATGAATTATAGTGGTTCGGGCCCCCGTGGCTTAGAAAATCCCCGGCCTCGTGGCAGAGATGTCAATTTCGAGGTCCTGCCCGCTGCCAGCACGCGTGGAGGGGATAGCTCGGCCGGCTTCGGACGATTAGAAGAGCGCAGACATACATATCTGCCGTCTCTTTCTTCCCTGAGCGGCTCGAGCGCCGCTGTAGACCGTAGGCGCCGTAGCATTAGGTTACCGACTTATCTCGCGCGTTTATTGTGTCTCGCGTATCTCCACAGATGATAATAAAATATTGTAAGATATATATTAATGATGATAATACAGATGATAATAAAATATCCTTTCCCATTCTAGGCGCGGGATACTATCGTGTCTCTTAATTATTGTACAATTAAAAGCATAAAGTTAATTAAAATAAAAAATTTATCAATTAAATATAAATTAGTGAAATTATAATTTATTCTGTAGATAAAAGATGAATTAAGTAAAGAAATAAACAGAAAAAGCGTAAATAATAGAAATCCACTCTTGGCCAATATGTACGCGTTTTTCTAAAAAAAAAACATGTTATTAATTTAGAAAATAAATTATTAGTAACATAAGAAAAGTAAAATTAAATTAAATTTATATTATTTGTTTTGGAAAAATTATTTTGATAGTATAATTACTTTGCTAACAGTATAATAAATACATGTAATAACATAAAAAAAAAATTATTATATAATGTTTGCAACATTATTGTATATCTGTCATAAATAAATGGGCAACGTACATATTGTTGCTCAACGGAAACCGCGAGAAGGTGGTGGTCTCTTCCGTCAAGAGGAAGTGTAAAAAATGTTTTCTTTAATATTAAAGAAAACAATTTTTTACATTTCCTACAAATGCAGATAGAAAAGAGAGAGAGAATCAGAATCAGAATCAGAATCATCATTTATTAGACGCTCTGGGACTACGTCCCCTAAAGCGTCGAAACTAAATTACAAAGAGTGTCGAATAAAATAAACATTCGTGCATTTATATATAAAAAAAAAGTAACTACAATGGAAGATACAAGAGTAAAGTAAGTAAAGAAAATACAGATACTAATAGCTAAAAAATGATTTACAAGAGCCGTAGGGCAAAAAAATAGTTTACACAATAATCTCAAGATACGCTCAGGTCTACCGACAGAAGTCTCATGCACTTAAAGATGAGAACAGGAATTTATATAATTTCGCCTTAAGGTTGTATGACCCCTTAGAAGAAAAAATGCCAAATTCTTCAAACTTTGTCAGGTGATGAGTATTATAATAATAAAGCATTGTGCCAAGTTTAAACAAGTTTGCGAGGCCCGTTCAAAAGTTATAACAATTTGAATTTAACATGGGCTCTGATGGGAATTCATCAAGTTTCACTGTTTTTTCAACTTCATTTGAGAAATTAATATCGAAGAAAATATGGCATCCTTTTAAAACTTTGCAGAAATATTAATAAACATCTTACAAACAAATTAGAACAAAAAAAATTATGACTTCGAGGATATTTTCTGAAATATTAAATAAAAACCATACAGAGAACAGTCTCGTTTGGTCTCGCAGAACTCGTAAGTACAGAGATCCGGCAACAGCGCACTATGACGTCACATTAAAACCTCTCTCTCCGTCACTCTCCGTAAAGAATAACAAATACTACAGAGGTCCGTTACTTTTTCCAATAGAGCCTCCTGTGTATCGAAAGTGTGCTCTGAGCACGTGTAATATACAGACGCATCGTTTGAGGTTAGTTCTCGCTTGCGCTACGAAAATGCCGAAAGTAAAACGTTACATGTGGAAAGGAAAAGTTGTCACTGAAAAAGTGTACAATCAACGGTTAGCACAGACAAATACTGGGAAACGTAATTTGAAGACACGAGTCGAAACACTCGAAACCACACCAGATGATTGTAACAATTGCACATGTAACGTTTTACTTTTGGCATTTTCGTAGCGCAAGCGAAAACTAACCTCAAACGTTGCGTCTGTATATTACACGTGCTCAGAGCACACACTTCGCGTTCACGCAGCTGATGTCGAGTGAGATCAATGCTACCAACTTACAGAAAATGCGACGTTGTCGCGATCAAAATACTTTTTTATGAGAGCTATTGTATTTAATTTATTAATTCGGTATAGTTAAACGGCCTGACTGGCAAGTTTTATTAAGTATATCACAACGACGTTTCGACCACTAATTTGGATCCTTTTCAAGTTGTTTTAACAATGCTGGAATGAAAGAGTATATAAAAAATTTGAAAATTAAAAATTAAACAACATTACGCGTTGAACGGATTTACGATAAAATCGGTAAATAAGACTTACATGGATCATTGTGCGTCAATTATATAAAATTCGTGGCGGGTCGGAAAAATACAACGGTCTCATGTGAAGGCCGAAAAACTAATGATACAATATCGCAAAATACAGTAAACATAGAAGGAGAACTTAAAGTGATACCTTATCGCAAAATACAGTAAACATAGAAGGAGAACTTAAAGTGAAGAAATTATTCGATCATAGACCAATGGCAGGTTTTCAGTGTCTTTCTGTGAGTTGATTGCCCCTTTATGTTTTTTAATGAATAGCATTTCAGAAATTTCACGTTTTTTTTAATTTTGTTCTTTATGTAAGATTGTAACATCCTGCCATTTGAAATTATGGTCGCAATCTGTTCTATGCTTACTGACGACCGAATGTTGGATGGGGGGTTTTTTAATATCTGCGCGATGCTCCTTTATACGCGTTTCTAAATGTCGCTTCGTTTGTCCGATATAACATGCATTGCAATCAGAACAGTCGAGTTTATAAACGACATCAGTGCATCTCTTGATCTCCAATCTGTCCTTCCCTTTCCTGATTAGTGTATCCATTTTCTTAGGGACCGTATACAAGGTGTTCAAACCGTAATTATTGAACGTACGGCGTAATCCCTCACTAAAAGTTTTTACGTAGGGGATGGGAACATAATTTTTCAGATCAAGAGTAAATGCACTGTCTTTGTTGTTAACGCTATCCTCATTATTCGATCGTTTGTTAATTTCTGAAATTCTTCTTTGAATATGTTTGTTCACCAACAGGTCAGGAAAACAGTTATTAGACAATATGGTTTTCACTAACTTGATGTTATCATCGTGAAACTGTTCATCCGACAATAGTATGGCATGGTCAACCAGATTAATGACCGTGTTAATCTTGTATTTCAAAGGATGACTGGAGAAAAAATTAATATACCTGCCAGAGAACGTTGGTTTTCGATACCAGTTGGTGAACAAACAGTTACCGTGTCTAAAAACAGACGTGTTTAAAAAATTCAGGGTGTTGTTCTTCTCGAGTTCATACGTGAATTTGAGACGCGGATGATAGTTGTTAAACGTACGGACAACCTCATTAAGTTTTGGCTGCGGAATGCACATAAAAATGTCATCGACATAACGAAGAAAAATCTCGATATGAAAATCAAAGGATTGAAGGCAGCAAGTCTCCAAATCGTCCATAACGATATCGGCTAAAATAGGCGAGAGGGGGGAACCCATTGGACTACCGAAGATTTGTTCGTAGAACTCACCGTCAAAAGAAAAACTAGTGGAGTTAAGAATCATTCTGATAGCGTGTAGAAATTAGTCCAGATTCATACGGGTCTTTCTCGATATCGCATCCCATCTTTTTTCGATTCCAGTCAGAACAAGTTCTATGGGTATGTTCGTGAATAACGCAACAACATCGAGAGAGACCAGAACGTGGTCAGGGGGGATGCTGTGTTGCTTCATACTCTCCACGAACGACCAACTATCTTTAACATGGGAAGACGGCTTCACAACTGCTTTATTCAGAATGTTATGCAGATATAAGGCAATATTATAAAGAGGGCTTCCAACGGCAGATACAATTATGCGTAACGGATAGCCCTCCTTGTGAATCTTCGGAAGTCCATAGCAACGGGGGAGGTTACCGTTTGTGCAGTTCAGAAAACTGTAAGCCCTCGCGTCAATAATACCGTTGTTCTTCCATGATTTCACTAAACAGTTTAATTGCGAGGTGATTTTATTCAACGGGTTTCTGTTTAATTTTCTGTATGTACACTGATCGTTAAGCAAGGCTTTCATTTGCATAATATAGTCTTGTCTATCCATGATGACAGTGGTCTGACCTTTGTCAGCATTCGTAACCAAAATGTCAGGGTTGTTAGTGAGATATTTTTTGCATAATGAAAACTGCGATAAGATGTATCTATCTACAGAATTAGATCTCTTGTTTGTTTTTATGAAATCATGGAGAGAATTTGAAACACACACACACACAAACACACACACACA
>NW_020213226.1:0-1561 GCF_003070985.1 Temnothorax curvispinosus | reverse complement strand
CTAGGTGGTAGTAGCTTCAATTTTTCTTAACAAAATTATTAAATTACGAAATTGTTACTTTATTCAATCCAAGTGATATCTACCTGCTCGAAAAAATCTAAATAACAAGTAGTATCTATTAAAAAAAAAAATATGTGAAATCTTTTAATACTGCGCCAATTACGAAGAGAGAATATATACCTCGAAAAAAAAACCAAGTGGTAGTTTCATTAATTTTAAATTAAAAAATAAATAAAATATGTTCTAACCTAGGAGGTAGTAGCTTTAATTTTTCTTAACAAAATTATTAAATTACAAAATTGTTACTTTATTCAATCCAAGTGATATCTACTTCGAAAAAACCAGCTAAATAACAAGTAATATCTATTAAAAAAAAAAAGTGAAATCTTTTAATACTGCGCCAATTACAAAGAGAGAATATATATATATACATATATACCTTAACAAAATTATTATTACATCACAAAATTGCGTTACCAAACTCAATCCAAGTGATACGTACCAACCTAAGTGGTAGTAGCCTTATTTCTCCTTAACAAAATTATATCACAAAATTGCGTTACCTAACTCAAACTAAATGATGTTATTTCAAAAAAATATATGAAATCTTTAAATTACGCCAATTACAAAGAGAATATATATATATTGCTTTGAAAAATAATTGTAGCACAACTACTCTTAAAAAATAAAACAAAATTGTGTTACCTAACTCAACCCAAGTGGTATATATGTATCTTTGTATTCCTGAGGGTCTTTCTATCAACCTAAGTGCATAGTAGTTTTAATTCTCCTTGATAAAATTACAATATTACAAAGAATCATTTTAATCACAAAAAATTAAAAAGATAACATTATAAAATAAAAATATTTAATTAAAATAAAATAAATAAATTTTTCTTGTAAAAAACTTGGCGCTGCTTTTTTAAGGTTTATCCAGACAAACTTGCATAGGTGCATAAGCATATGCATAAAGAGATGGATTGGTCTACTTTCTTTTACATATATATATATATATAAATCAATCAATTTCTTACGCTTATGTTTATGCGCGATGCGATACGACGAGGGGCCGCGTACGCCCCGGGTGGGGCGCGTTATCGATTCCGCCATCGAGCGAATTTCGGCGAGCACTCCTGAATCGTCCTCGCTCGACAGTAGACGTGTCGGAAAATTGAGCCGCAATTCCAACCTTCTGGCGTTGATCTCTTGGCCCTTGGGGCGGCGACAGCAGATCCTCGGGAGAAAGCTGACCTACGGTGAGGTTGCCTCGCGTAATATTCATGGTGTAAAGCCACGACACCGCCCTCCGGGTCGCGCTCTCGCTCAGGAATAATCTCGGTAATTAGGTATTCGCCGACAAGGCGTTGACTTAGCGATTGACAGCGAAAGCGAGGGGCACCGGAATGGTCTCGTGGCCATGGGATCGCGACCGGAAATTGCGAGCTCCTGGAGATCGTGGTAAGCGCGTTAATGACGACTTTCGATATCGCGAATACGTCATTTCTCGCGATCTTCGTGTCCGCAACCGCGTGTTTCATTGTGCATCGTAATTTGCCCAGTC
>NW_020213225.1:233784-241162 GCF_003070985.1 Temnothorax curvispinosus | reverse complement strand
TAGAGAATAATTTTTAATTTCTTTTAGCAATTACATTTCTATTAAGTGAGAAAGGTCAAGAAACATTTCGACTATTTTGCAACAACGTCGTAAAATTAATGCAATATGGCCGAAATGGCTTCTTAATTTTTCTTGCTTAATGGATGAAGTCACACTGCATTGCCACGAGTCTCAATGTGGCTCGAGACTCCTATTTGACCCAAATAAGGTGGAGGTGGATTTTGCGGCCAGAGCAGCCTGAAAGAAAGTGGTGAGTGTAATTGATTTTTACGTACTATGTTACTTATGTCCAAAAATTTTCTATCTCTTCTGTCTTTATTTAATCGAATCGTTCATTTGAATATTTCAGAAAATAACGACGCTGAACGTAACATCGGAGCAGCGAGGGAATGCTGCGTAGCTGACATTCCGAGCAGCCTGAGAGGAGGAGGAGGCCTAGGATAGGCATCGGGCATCAACGTACCAACACTTCTGGTAAGTGTTACTTTTTATTTTTTCTAAAAATATTATAGAATTCCTTTTTTCGTTTATCCTTATTTAGTTGCTACATTATACCGTGTTTCGAAATATAAATTAGTAAAAAGGAATAATTTGAAAAATTTGATTCAAGTTGATTCTAACGTAGAGATCTTTTTTGGAGAAGTAATTTAAGAAAACATTAATCTAAATAATGAATAAGATGTTCGATGCGCGTGACAATTATTTAATCGATTCGATTATTTTTATGTTACAGAAAATATCCACGCTGGAAGGACCTTCAGCTTCGCATCGAGGGAACACGATGGACATCTCGAGCAGCCTGAGAGGAGGTGGAGGCCTAGGAGAGGCATCGGGCATCGGCGTACTTAACACTTCTGGTAAGTGTTATTTTTTATTTTTTCTAAAGATATTATAGAATTTTTTTTTCGTTTGTTTTTATTTAGTTGCTACATTGAACCGTGTTTCGGAATATAAATTAGTAAAAAAAAATAAATCGAAAAATTTGATTCAAGTTGATTCTAACGTAGAGACTTTTTTCGAAGAAGTAATTTAGGAAAACATTAATCGTAATAACAAATAAGATGTTCGATGTGCGTGACAATTATTTAATCGATTCGATTATTTTTATGTTACAGAAAATATCCACGCGGGAAGGAGTATCTTCGCATCGAAGAAACAGTAACTGACATCCCGAGCAGCCTGAGAGGAGGTAGAGGCCTAGGAGGAGGCATCAGGCGCCGGCGGAGCAACATGCGGTAAATATAATTTATTTATACATATACACATATTATATCTTATACTGATGAGTAATTTATTTTTTAACCGGATAGTTATTCAGAAAATAAAAATTAGAGAAAAAGAGTTTTATTTTAGAAATTCTATAGAAGCTTATGTTCAATGGATAGAGTATTCTTAAAAAATTACAAAATTATTTCATTAAATTTGCTTAATAAACAAAAATATCAAATTTAGTGTTTATATAGTAATCATTTTTTGAAATATAGACTGTTTCTTTCTCTTGCACTCTGCTTTAATTCGGATTCTACATTTCTTTGTTACAGAATCATCGTAGCGATATTGCAGAATAACTCCGCTGTTGCGCATCGGTCGGTGAGTGATGATTAAAATTTGATAATTAAGGTAACGAATTTATGACAATTACGTCAAATATATTGTAGAGTCAAGTTATATATATATTGCAGAGTAAATTTTGATATTATTATACTTATTTCGAACGTCTTCGTGTAATCTGGCATTAGTATAATATCTCAAATGTATGTATTTGTAATATATATATGTTTATTAACTTTAGCAATACAGCCAGAAAGTGGACTTGGTTTACAATCAATGTATGTATTTGTAATATAAATATAATTTAAGTATATATAAATTTCTCGAATTTCTTTGTATAACGTATTATATTTAAATTTATTGTATTTTATATAAATGTATAACAATTCTGTACATTTTCTATTTTTTAATGTAAAATAAATTTAATGTAAAATAAATTTTTAAAATATAATTTCTATGATAAGAAAAAATTATAAATGATAAAAAAGCACACATGGAAAAAAAGAGGACCGCCGATTAAAGTCGGTGGGGGTGGTGGAGGGCCTCTACGAGCGCGGCCGTCGCGGCCAGAACATCCCCTCCAGCTGGCTAGTTCGGACACGAACCATTAGCACGGACGCAAACCATGTGCGGTTACCGAGCGATACGACGTATATAGTTGAGTTGCACTTTCTCAAGCGGCGCGTCGGAAAATGCAACACATGAAAAAGGCCGGGATGGCCTCTCTCAGAGGTTTCTCTCTGTCAAGATTAATAAAATATAACAATATGCGTAACTTATGTTATTACCGTCTATTGGTAAATGTTTATATTACTTTGTACTTGGGTAACTTCGTTTGTGTGGCAGGTAGAATGCAGTAGTGCGGAGTAGGGCAGGCAACTAAATTCGGTAACAAAGGTAGGAAAAACAAGGGTACTGAGAGAAGAAAGAGCTTTCATCTCTAGAAGCAGCACCGGAGAACTGTCAAACGTCTGGTAGGATCAGATGATCAGATATGCCAGACATGGAAGCTGATGATCGGGGGAAGAGTGATGATTACTACCTGGAGCTGTCTCCTGATCCCATCAGGTTCGAATCGGTCAGCTGCCTCACGAATGTGTTTTTCGATGATTCGAAACAGCAAGTTAGTCGACTTTGTCTCACGTGAAATTCCTTTGTCTCCAATCGATACAGTGACAAACAATGCAATCTGTATACAGGTGTTCGCCGTCCGCTCGGGAGGTGTTACAGGAGTGCTCGTTAAGGGCCCGGACCAGAACTTGAACTTTCGGATGGAGGACAAAGGCCCGGTAATATCCATCAAGTTCTCTCCCGACATGAACGTACTTGCGATTCAGCGTACTAACTCGTCGGTGGAATTTGTTAATTACTCCCCTGTCTCTGGTTTGGACCACGTCGAGTACTCTCAGTCGTGCAAAGGAAAGAACGCCACGATATTAGGCTTCGTGTGGACCCACGGCACTGAGATACTTGTAGTCACGGATCATGGAGTAGAACTGTTTCAAGTGCGAAATTCTCATATCGTTTGTTTTATATTATTTTGATTTGGAGATAACTTTGACAGTCAGCGCTGAAATCGCTGTTGTTACAGGTGAATCCAGAGAAACGCAATGTTAGAGCAGTAAAATGCTTAAGCTTAGGAGTAAATTGGTTCGTATTCTGTCCCAAGAGCTTTCTGGTACTACTGTCATCTGGCACAGTTGGCAATCAAATACAAGCATTACACGTTACACCCGGCAATCTTCACAAGTTGACTAAATTTGAAAGTTAGTAGGAAGTAGCGTATGCTTAAATATATTTAACCATGCAAAAAAATTTCTCTACGTTTATGATATGATGTTCCAGTCGAACATGGCGTAACGAAACCAGGGAAGCTGGCTGTTTCCGAAAGGGATGTAGCATTGGCTGTGTTATATGGAACGCCTAGTATAATTTTGTTACGGCATCAACCGGGAGCTAACCGCTCAATGGGAACGGCATTTGTATATGTCTATACTGTACACAAGTAAGATTCAATGCTTTGGAACATACTTCGCAATTCGCAGTGTCTGCACAATGCTACAGCTACATTTTCTTGCAGAATGATGACTATTAAAAAGAGTCACATGTTAAAACTGGACGTTGGTGGTAGATTTGCTATTAATGTTGTTGATAATCTCATCATTGTTCATCACCAAGCATCAAAGGTATGTATTACTGTTGAATATGAACAAGTTGATTTAGAATAGTGGAATTTACATTTGTATTTTTATGTAGACGTCAATGATATTTGACATTATGCTGTCTGGCGTGAGCGATGGAACGGTAATGCATCATACAAGTATAACTACGGCGAAACCGATTAAGCCTTTCAATCTTAAAGTGCCAGGTACGACCTTGTCCGATCAGATGTATCAACCGTGCCAGTTATGTATCCTTTTATCAGAAAGTATATGTTACAATTATAACAATACTTGTTGATATAATTGTAATATTTGAATATTTATAATAATACCTTAACATTATTGATCCAAGTATTAAATCTTAACACTATACAGATTCCCCTAATTGGGTTGTTTTTCAACCAAATATAATAATTGATGTAAAATTGGGTTGTTTATGGTACGTTTAATTAACGTTTAATTACGATATCTCATCTTGATTTAAATCTTTATATTCGCCCATGACTTCACTCATTTATCAATAACGAAACAGGTATGTCGAGCTCAGATTGGAAGCTTTGGTGAACTTAATCACGGATAAGGTGCTTCTAGTAGAATTTTTAATGCAGCGGTCAAATGCTAAGCAGATATTAATACAAGTTCTGCAGAGTTTTATGACCCAGTTACCTGTAAGTTTAATGGAGATGCCAACCATATTCGATAAACTTAACTTTGTATACAGAAATTATCTAGAAAATGAAATACAAAACCAGGTAATTTTAGATTATATTTCTCTTTTTTTGTACATTATTATATGTATTGTATATGGTAATGAGCAATATTAAATATGTCCGTTTATCAATTGCAGATGGGAACGCCTTTGCAGAATAATGTTAAAAATGTAACAACAGTAGCTGAAAATTTTAAGTATAAACTGTTACTCGATCAAAGCGATATGTATAGTCACATATTATCTAAGTTTCCCGAGAATACAATAGAACCAAAGATGATAATATGGGTTCTACTCGAATATATCAGGTACATAAGAGTCGTAATGGGTGATAATTTACAATAAATTTATCGAGAGTAGTTTATTTTATCTAATTGTTGATTTTGCAGATCATTAGCTGAACACGGAATACCAGTGCAACATTACTTGCACGAATTAGTCATTACGACGTTGGTACATCGAAAGGCTTACTATCAGCTCCATCAGTTGTTACAGTATCACGTGGTTGCCGATTCGAAGCCTTTGGCTTGCTTGCTGCTTTCTCTGGAAAACCTGTATCCGGCGGCACATCAATTGGCGTTGGACATGTTGAAACGACTGGGGAATGCACACGAGGAGATAATCGAAGTGCTTTTATCAAAGGGACATATATTGGCTGCCCTACGGTAATTTAGAAAGCTATCTTCGATCTTATCAATATTTGGACACGTATTTATTATGTATCTACGCTTCAGATATGTTCGATCGGTCGGAATGGCGGATCAAGTATCTGCAAGAAAATTCTTAGAGGCAGCGAAAGCTACCGACGATGCGACGCTCTTTCATTCGGTTTTTAAGTTCTTCGAGCAGCGTAATTTGAGACTGCACAACACCACGGCCTTCACGAAGGGGGAACATTGTCAGCCATACGTACAGCATTTTAAATATTTATTCCAAGGAACGGACAATGAATGTAATTCGGACACGAACTCGAATGTTACCACTATTTCCTCGTAGAATTCTAATATCGGTGTTCGCGAGAATGATAGATAGAAAAAAGTCACCTACATTTTATTTTTATTTAACGAGGTTGATGGAGGATTTACATGCTGTAGCTGCTTCGTAAGTTGTAAATTTCTATGTGTATAAATATATATTGTTATGGATTATTTATTATCAAAACGAGACTAAAAAAATTGAAAAAAAATTTGTAAGTAATATGTGTATCATTTACCTGCCAGATTGTCGTCTTTCCTTCTTTCTTCTGCCACATTCACGTTGCGGGAGTCTCTTTATTGCGGGAATCATACATTCGAGACTTACAAAGTATAAGGTTTTCTTTAATATTTTTTTAATTGCGAGACTTACGTAATGTAATACATTTATAATGAATTTCTTATTTACGAAGAGTATTCGGTAATATCAGCATTCGTTTATCTCTTTTGATGTATTTTCAGACAATATATCGCACGATACAGATTCTCCTTAATTAAAAAACGAATAATCGTCTCTTGCGTCCTGACAATGTGGTGAAAGAAATTGGTCGCCGATTAAGTCTACGAACTACAACATTCAGTAGAATTTACAGTAGGAGAAGAAGATATTAGATCCTGTATACATTAAAGATACAATAAATACAATCTGTTACAGTAAATCAAGGACTATACAGTAACAAGCGTCGCAGTTTCAATTAACAATAAGTCTGGGTATTCAGAAAGCGGGTGAAGAAAAGTGAAAGATCATTGGCTGCAAGTTGTGAATTTAAGTGCTTTTCTCGTCACACTAAGGGTGATTTCGACCAAACTTTGATTAATTTAATTGGCGATTAATAACTACTATCAAGTAATATTGTTAAATAGTGTATTTTGTTGATATAAATAGAATTAATATGGATAGACTAACGTTCTCTTACAAATCGAAGGAAAGATTGGATTAGGGAGGATGAGTTAGAATATAGTTAGAAACTTTGTTGTGAGCCATCTCGTCGATCGAATTAATTGCCAATTAAGTTAATCGGAGTTTGTGGTCCACGTCATCCGAAGCTCAACCGTGGCTGCGATCGAGTAATTATCGAATGTATAGATGTACTAAGATGATTATATAAACGCTCAAATCCTCAATGTACTGTGCAAAGAATTACAGAATACAGTGCTCACATATGCATACGAAGAAACAACGATACTGGGAAATTGGTCAAACGCGGCACTTTGTTTAACGTTATTATATCTGTTAATTACGATGATCGAGCATTCCCGGAATCGTTTGCAATGATTTGAAAAATGATTTGATTGTTTAAGCTCGGTTGTGTTGATTGGGAAAGTATAAATTATGGCGCGCGAGCGCGCGCGCGACTTTTTGGTCCTCTTATAAAAGATCAGATTCATTTAAATGATTCTTTTTTGTTTTGTGTAATATCCGCTAAACTCTGGGACGTTTGGAGTATCATTCTCTAGTTTTCACGCTTTTATCTTTTCAACTTTCTCATTTATGGAACTGCCATTGAATCGATAAATCAAGTATAAAATTGGAGGTAGCTAGTTGAAGTGATTCTTTACATTATTAAATAATATTAATTGTGAATTAAAAATCAATTTACATGATTGATTCCGGCTTGTTCGATATCCTTATATATCGTTCGATTCTTTATTAGGACGGTAAAAACGGATTTATAAATATTCAGTTTAATTTACGTACGCGATAAAGAAATTGAAAAATTGATAGAAATTTTATCTTATTTGTAACGATAGTATTATTTTCTTTTTTTCCAAAAGTTTATCCTATGCCCGCTTTATTTTATAGAAAATTTAAAGAATATGAAAATGTTTGAAGAAATAATAAAAATAGATAAAATGTAGAAAAAGTGTGCATAAATACATTAATTGAACACATTATTGTAATCCTGTTTATGTAATACATAATAAATATGTGCGCGAGAGAGAGAGAGAGAGAGAGAGAGAGAGAGAGAGAGAGAGAGAGA
>NW_020213225.1:130166-233684 GCF_003070985.1 Temnothorax curvispinosus | reverse complement strand
GAAAGAAATAGATAGAAAGAGAGGGGGGGGGGAAAAGAGAGCTAATTATCAATATGCAAAAAAATATTTATTTTTAATAATACGTGAAAAGTGAATTATTTTTGTTTTGATAGTTACTTCATTAAACGAATTATTCGAATAACAAAATAAAAGTGATGCAAACTGTATTAGAAAACCTGTATTAGAAAAAACTCATCAGGGGCTAAAAAGTTCATTATATTTCGAAGTCGAAACTGACATAAGCGAAACGATTTTCAAATTTTTCAAAACTAGCGTTTTTATATGTATACACGTTTCAGGAGGAGAAGATTAAAATTATAAGTTAACAATTTTTTTCTGATTGGCTGTCGCTCGCTGTGCTCGCTCTGATGCTCACTTCACGTCGCGTCGTATCCGCTATTCTCATGATTCATGATCGCGTGGATCGCGTACGCGACGACATACACGTTGCGTGATGTTCAAGATTAATTTAACAATTATGCAGGTAACAAAATGCAAGTAAGTATACGTTATTGATTGACAGCATAAAAGTAACGCAAATATGAACGTATGTGAATACGTGAACGGAAACGCGTGTATTACAGTTGTATTGACGTCGTTGGTTTGGAACGGCCGAAAAGGTTAAGAATGACGTTCGCGTGGAAGAGCGTTCGCTGAGCGTCGTCGTCGTTCCGTTCGGCGCAGTTCGCGAATTGTAATTCGCGTCGTCATCATGAGCTCTACAAGCTTCTGTAAGCTCGTCAAAAAGGTAAAAGGTAAATTAAATTAATTCTACACTGCATTCTTTAAGAGAGAAAAAAATTTTTGTTTCAAATGATCACTTCGTTAAAAAGAGTATTCGAATCACAAACGCTCGTATTCTCAGTTCACTTTTATTATATTGACATGCCTTTTTTTTAGATAGGAAATGCGCATTTATTTATTATACGTCATTTAGCATACAGTTTATACGTTACATATATACTATAGAATCTCAGAAATAAATGCGCGCATTTATCGATAAAAGTGACGAACACTGAGAATACGGGACCAAAGTGAATGTAATGCAAAAGAATTCTCTGTTGAAGAAATTAATCGGAATTAAAAAAGTTTATTATATTTTTGCGGTAGAAATTAACGGGGGCGAACGAGGCGATGTTTCATTTTTTTTTTTTTTAATATTGATGTCATAGAAACACATTTTAAAGAGGTATGTAAAACCAGTCGAAATTTAATTGAATTTTGATTGGCCATCGTACGTGTGCCTCACTTCGCACCGACGCTACCCTCGGCCAAATTTGCGCGTCCGCGGTCTGCGTCGTGTGACTTTCGAGATTATTAGTTCGCAATAACAAAAATAATAAAATGTAAGTAACGTTATTGATTAATAGCGAAAAAATGTGCCGCGACAAGTAACGCATAAATGTACGCAAGTGCATGAACGGAAGCGCGCATATTATAGTCGTATTTTATACGTAAATTAAAGTCGTCGGTTCGATCGAAACGGTCTAGAATGGCGTTTCGCGTGAAGTTCGTCCGCATAAGCGCTGAATTTCACGCCGTTCCGTCCGGTCGTTCGGTCGTCCGGTGCCATTCGCGAATTGTAATTCTTCGCGTCGCGTCGTCGCGTTCCTGTAAGCTCGTCGACAGTGATTAATAGGTAAGTTAATTCTACGAGATGCTACATTTCTCAGCAATGAGAGAGAGAGAGAGAGAGAGAGAGAGAGAGGGAAAGTATAGACATAATTAATATAGTTGAATTCGGATTTCATTGGTTCTCTCTCTTAACGTCTTCATTACCGTCCAGGTTTGTAACTGATGCCTCGCGAAAGTTTTTCTAATTTTACCACGCTAACCCCCACGATTCAATGATGTCAGTATCATTTGTGCTGCGTAGCGACATCGTTTCGCTTCAGTGGAAAATAATAACTCATAAAAATATCCTCGATATTCTCTATCGGGTTACGTCGCGATATCACCCTATACGTTAAAAAAAAAAAAAAAAAAAAAAAAAAATTAATTTCCGGATATCGATCCGGAAGGGATTGTTTAATTTATCTCTACCACTTTCACCCCTTCGGTATTCCTATTTCTATAGTCATCATTTATCCCTAATTTATAACATCTACATATAAGTGTGTAATTTCACCGCACATTATATCAACGTGATATATTAAGCACATCCGTAACTTTATATGTGCGAATTTTGCGACCTGGATATAAATGAACTGATAAACACCGGCCGATAAGCAAGGCGTTAAGATATACGAGTGCCGTATATAAATATACTTACAGACAGACATTAGATACAAACTTCCCATAACGTCGAGTTTCCCCCTTTTGATTCATTAGCTTAGCCTCCTCTTTTTTTTTATTTTACACGCTATATGTATAGGCTGCCCAAAAATGCACGCGTACTTTGGATATTTATAGCATATTTTATGCGCGAACAAAAACGGAAAATATGTCAGTGGATCCGAAATAATTTTCAACTATTTGGAGTGTCTGAAGTGCCTCCACCAGCGATAAAATGCGAAAAGATTTTCTAGGGATTAAAATCCGTACGATTTTTATTCGAATTTTGTATTTGGCAGAAGGAATACCTCGCGTTTCTGCGTTGTTCAAATTAAACGTAAAAATCATTTTCGTACGAATATTGTATCGAAATTTGGACTGATCGATTTCGATGCAATATTAAAAAAAAAAAAAATGTTTACAGAGTTTAAGCCATGAAATTTTTGCATTGTTTTATTCGGTCAGTCAGTTTTAAACCGTTAGTCTGCTTCTGTTTACTCTCTCGTTAAGAGCCGTAATATTACAAGAATTATTTTACAAAAGCAGAAAAATGTATGAAATGTAATATTGATGTAGTAATACATATGCATGCTGACAAGACATCGTTCTCGACTGGAAATAAATTTCTATTATTCTAATAAATGTCCAAACTACGCGTACACACTTTGCAATATCTTTCACGAGATATTCCGTACAGAATTTTGTAGTACCTATATATAGACACGGCAGCGGTACGCCGATTACCGATAACGTGTACATCGTCATCTGGGAATAAATATCTAGCTATATATCGAGAGTTATGGGTATTAATTATTTACAGGGACATCATTACCCGGCCATTCCGCTTGTTTGCGAGAGTAAGCTTAAGGAATTGGAAATTAGTGGGTGGACGCTTACGCATCTCCGGAGTTTAGAGAACAAGGATGGAACGTGTCCTTTACTTCTGTGCGACGATACGGCAGATTGGGTGAGTGCTCGTATATACAAAAGAGATGCAAAAATCCTGATTACTAACAAATCCGAGGAAATAATTGCACGTTCTCGTGTTTTGAAGCTTGACATGCACGAAGCTTTGAAGCTTAGTGCACATTTGCTCGCTCTAATTACAAGATATTCGGTGCTGCGGAAAACAATTGATTGTTATTAACTGGCTAAAGACTATTGTCCCGTTAGAAACGTCTTGCAAAAGCTACCTTATTACAATTTCTTAAATTCAGCGCCAAAGCGAGATAATAGTCTTTATCGAGTCAGCATCCAAGTTCCGATAGACTTTGGTCCATTTAGTATTTATCTATTTAGTTGAGGATTGAGTTTAGATCGATCGTTATTTAGATATACGTGTCGCGTAAATCATGAGCTGAAGGGAGCTTTATAAAGTACAAGTAAAGTTCGACAGGTAGGGTCTATCTCAAGAAATCCCGTTGAGAGTCGCGTCAAATTTCATGGACACAGGAGAGAATGTTCGCCACAATAGCCGCGCAACGAAATTGCGTTTGTGTTATCGTCGACGAGCGTGCAAAATTTACTCGATGTAACTAAAACTATGCTGAACCGTTTAAACTTTTGAAATCTATCTGATTTTTCTATCTAAATAATTGCTTTTTTATTCTATTACAATTTTTCCGCGACCGTATGGTATACATTTTTCTTCACGTGTACACTTCTTTCAATTCGTTAAATTATTGTAAGAGATATTTTCTGAGATTTCAAGAAATACATTTCTTATTTTCTCAGCATAGAAAGAAACGTGCTTGTTTAAAAATTTAATGCATTTCTGCAATATTTATATACGTTACACGATATGCATATATTTTTTGTTGTAACTGCAGTATCGGAAAATTCAACTTTGTGAAATTTAATATGTTAATATCAAACATAAAAATAAAAAAATATAGCGTTAAAATCTAATACTTTCAATTATAATTTTAATAAAAGTTTACATTGCTCGTCGCAGAATTACATTCAGATTTTGATGTTTTATAATAAGGAATATTGCAAAGATTTCTACTTCCTTCTAATGCATATTACAAGTAATACAAATGTCACAATGAACTCTTTCACACATTCTTTTAAATATGTGCAAATGAATTCAATGAAACATACCAATATCTTGGCTGTTTTCAGAAATTGATTGTATATTTCTTTTAAACTTTTGCACGTTTATCGACGATACACTACACCCACATTTGTACAAACAATATAGAACTGATAGAAATACACTGCTCTCTCGCATTAAAATGTCAAATTACAAAATTTCACGCATACATTCGCACGGAACGTTCGCGAGGTGCTCGCGTCAAACATATTCTTATGACCTTTTTTTAACAATGAACTTACCTCGGGAACATCTCGCGATCTCAGTTCACCTCACTGAGCATACCTTTCACCTTTATAATTTCCCCTTGGTCGCGTGAAAAATATCTTAATGGGACGGTTATTAATATTCGTAATCTAGTCGCATTACTTAACAGAGCGGCGATTGATCCTTTTTTTTTAGTCTGTGTCTTTGTCTTGCTTTAATCTCCATTTAAATTCATTGAGATTTGTTTCGTTCTTATCTTTTAAATAGCTTAAACTTTCAAGCGTGAATTATAACGTTAAAATAATGCTGAAAATATTAAAACAAACAACATGCCAATTAACGTGGATATAAAAATTAGAATATGACAAATTGTGATTATAATAAAATTATCACTTTGCAAAAATCTTATTATAATTGCAATTCAATGGCCTAGTTTACACCGATCTCTTGATACGCGTATCAAATAGTATATTTGAGCTGATTAGCCAGTAATCAAACTAATTTACTATTTAATACGTTATTTATTATTTAATACGCGTATCAAAATCAAATGATCGGCGAAAACTAGGCCATTATACTTATATTTAATTTTACGATTGACAGTTGTTCGTCATTGTTTTTATTTAAGTCGTCAGTTTGTCACAAACTTTTTTTTATTTTTAAAGAAAATGTATGCCTATTCTATGATCAGAGTTAAAAAAAAAACTTGAAAGTTTAATCTCTCCGATTATTATTACACAAAAGACACTCTGTAATATAATGTTTGCGTACATAAGTTTTCTTTGCACTAACTTCTATTTAATTTATCGCAAGACAAATTAAATTAATTCACATTTTGTTGTCAGCGGAAAGTTTTCTGATTTTTATCCATAAAATACAAGTTGTGCTTAAAAATTTCTAACCATATTTGAGCTAATATTATCGAGACACTTGATTTTCTTTATCTATTTTACGATTATATTCTCAAATAAACTTATTCGATGAAATATATGTATTTAAGCATAACCTACTTTTACGATCCATAAAACAAGATACGAAATATTACTAAAAAATTTTTTGGGGAATGCATTCCTCATTATTACAACCGCGAATTAACGAGACTATGTAATGACTATATGATAGAACTCTCAAATGTATGTGCGAATATTTCACGCGGACATCTCTGGTATGAAATATTCCTATACGCCTCGCTACCTTAGTTTTTACAGTTACTTAATTATGTGACGTTATGTCACATGTTTTTAGGATCTACGCGTTATGATATATATTCAAGGTATTTCACGTATTTCAGTACCGTTACAATAGCTGTTTTAGTTTGTGGTATTTCTTCAATCCCCTTTGTGCATCGGTTCAGTTACGATGGCATATGAGTCTCCTTCCTGTTCTATTTTATACGTAGATAGATCTCTCCTTACCGCACAATTGCATGTACAAAATATTGACATTTTCTTTCAATACGTTTTCTGTACTACTTTTGATTTCTTTTGAGGTAAAATGTGTATTCTCTCTACAAAAGCGTACTGTAAATAATTCTATGTCGACATACGTAATATTTTCTGAGCTTTATGAATAAAGTCATTAGTTTTGAGACAAGAAGACATTTGTTTTTGATTGTTTAGTTTTGGTAATAATACTTTTTCATACTGATAACATTTTTATTCCGATATTTGTTTTCTTCGTTATTGTCTTTTTTCGGATAAATATTTACAAATAATTTATAACAGAAATAATGTGAGTATCTAGTTGCATAGATGCTAATAATAATGTTAATATATGTTATTATTTTGTGCTGAAATAATATACATAGTTTATAATATTATTTTAAATGATAATGATAATTTAATTTTAAAAAGAATTTTAAAAAGAAATGTTGGATAAAAAATCAGAAATATTATAAATAATGAATAATAATAGAATAATAATGTTATAACTACAGTTCTATTAAATATTGTAATACTTTGAAGAAATTGCAACACGATTGAGATTCGTTAAAATATTATAGAACAAGGAGGAGATTCCTTTCTATCGATTCGTCCTTAATTACATTATAATTGGTATCCTATCTAAATCCAAATATCTAAAATAATGTACTTCGATATATCTCCCGTAGGTATATGCATTACTGGAATTTCTAAAGGTTACAAATATATGATTCCTAAATATTGCGGTATACTTTCGGGTTATTAACACGTTCAATGACTGCAATTCATGTGATTAATTGTGCACAATCAATATTAACTTCAAAATCATTAGAGCACAGCAATTAAAAACTTTGAGAGTAATATGAAGAATTAATTATTTTATAATTCCGAGCATGAATCTTATTTAAAAATAATTTTAAGTTACCAAAGCATTTAAGGTGAAAGTTAAGAATTTGTCAAAAAGTACTAATTAATATTTATGTTAAGCAAAATGTTGTTACATATACGGAATCGGGAATGAAATCTTTAATTAAGCTCTTCAACGTGTTCTCGAAAAAAAAAATATCGGGAATGAAGTCTTTAAGCTCTTCAACGTGTTCTCGGAAAAAAATATCGGGGATGAAGTCTTTTCTCTTCAATGTGTTCTCGGAAAAAATATTAAAATACAGGTTGCACAAGTTACAGCTCATCATCATTTCATAATCGTTCAAAGAGAAAAACATATATCTGATAATAGAGTTAGCAGGGAGGTAGCAAAAAAGGTACTTTGTGCTTTTACTATTATGCATTCCATAATTTACAAATGAATTCCTTTTTACGCCACGGTAGTACTCGCGACAGCAACTTTCTTTAATGTGAGCAAAATTAATATTTACGCAAAGATGTGCATCGCATGCATTGCAAAATAAAATATTTTAAACTTAAACGTGTCTTTACTACTGGAACTTTTTAATTGGTCGTAAAGCGTATTTAAGCGCAGCGCACCTCTTTTTACGAAACTTTCGTGTCTAAAAGACAGTACCTGATTTCAATTTTATTAAAAATATTGTTAAATATTTTTGTTGATAATTATTCTGAATAACAATTCTTAATTGTTCGCCAATTATTCGTTGTTTGAATTAATTATATCAAAAGTTAAGAGTATATCTCGATTTCTTGTCTTAAGTTATAATGAAAAAGGGCATATTTTTTCAAAGGGCTATATCTTTAAATTGACGTTTTTCATTTTATTTTCATTTCTATTTCAATATTGCGAATTCCTTAGATGTTCATCATAAGAAATTCTTAAATCTTGTGAGTTGATGAGTGAAACTCGAATTTTGAGATTTAATTTTTTTAGAGAAATAACGCTTTTAAATTCGCAGGTTATATATGATTAATTAGTGCATGTGTTCTTTTGAAATTATGAGCTAATATATGTATATATTGGAAAAGCGATATGCGTGCTTTCTTGATTTTATATATGAACAACCGCGTATTTCTTGTTAAATAAACTTTTCCATATATACTAAAATCTTACATCGTTTTCTTTGTACGCTTTATTATACTTTTTGGGGTACTTTGTGAGAAAATAATCACGTAAAAGTAATCGTGTAAAAATAATCACAAGAAAATGTTGCATATATAATACCCTAAAAATGTAATTTTTTTACTTTTAAATCAGGAATATTTACACGGAGAAATATAAGAATTCATCCATTCGTTAAAAACAATTACATATCCGTCATTAGACATCAATTTCACGTTCACTCTATTAGATAATATATGTATATGTACAAGGGATGTTCCATACAAGAAAGATGTATATTGATAACAAAAAGCTTTTATGCTGATATAATTTAAATTCGTGTTTTTCTTAACATAAATGGAATAAATCATTTAGTCTTTTTATAATTTTTATATAAAGAAATATATTATTTTAATCCAAGAATTTAAGATCTTTAAGATTTTATTATGATATTTAACATTTTGTAAATTAAATATTTGCCAAGAAAAAATTAATTTTAAAGTTAAGCTTTAATAATAATACTTCGGTTATCGATACACATGCTTTCTGGTATAAATCTTAGAAGTCGACGATTTATATCTGTTCGAGCTTCGAGCTAGACTGCTTCTGAAACTAGCCATTGTTGCGCTTGTTTCTCACCTTCTCAGAGTTCCGTGGATTAAGACGGCGAGTAACGCTAATCCCATATTCATGTAGCCTTAGCAAGATTACTCTCGTCTCGTTTTCTTGCAAATCGCGAATGCTAGCTCGAGTCTTACCTTAATGCACTTGATCAAAAGAACTCGATTGCTCGTTGTCGCGTTGCTTCGCAATAATCGCGAACTCCTGGTCGTGACGAAACTCGTTTCCCTATCGGGAATAGCGGATTTAGGAGATGTTGCAGTCATCAGAGCGAGCATCCCTAAGCTGCTGCTTCGTTTTTCTTGAGGTGCGCCTGATCAGGCTGCGACTACGTGGCTTGCTCTTCACCTCCTCAGTAACGACGACGCTAGAACCCTGAGCCGCGACCACTTGCTGAGAATTTCCAGGACCCGCACTGCCGGTTCTGCCGTTAGGGCTGCCGGGCCTTTCGTTAAAAGATAATAAATGAGAGTTAAAAGCAGTTAGAAAATTGTTGTAGACTTGATTAACGCTAAAATATGCCCCGATCCTTCCTAAGAATTTTCGGCAGCCTGCAGTTATCCTTCGCCGCCGCATAATATTCTACTCTTTTATTAATTTGGATAAAAGATCGATAACTCTTTTGATATTAATAACTGAAGGGAACTTTTCCAAAAAGAGATTTTAAGTAAAGGACAGCAAAAAGTTTAAAGTAAAGGAATGTAAAATATTACTTAAGACTTTTGAAAGTAATCTACCGTGATATAGCTCTCTAGCACTCCATTAAACTATTACAATTAATTATACAAGTTCCGTAAATGGCATTATAATTAAACGGAAACAAAAACTACTTAAACGTTAGAACAGCTCCCTGTTAAGACACTGTAAAATATAAAATTTGAGACACTTTTTTGAGCCTGGATAAGTTTCAGAGAAAACGTATTTATATGGATACAATATAAAATTAATTTTTTTTTAGTATGATAATTTTTCAGGATATGCAAAGTTCTTTTCTCAATGATTAAAAATATAAATGCACGTGTAATTATGTATGTATAAAATGATCGTAATACAATATGTAGTAACGAATAAAAGTAATCAAAGAATCAAGCAATGCAAATGATACAAGCCCGAGTATCATCGAATATCAATAATAATATACAAGAGTAATCGAAACGATATCGAAACTACATTGAAAACGGTATTGAATGTTTTACAATTATGTTCACATTTGATCTACTTCGACAATGGCGATTGGTGACGCGGAAGTGCATTGAAAACCTTTTAGATTGGATGTCTGTTTTGTTAATACACACTGTTGATAGGTGAAACGCGACAAATGGCGGGTGGTTGTTGGCTGGAATTACCTTCGTATATGTCGTTTAAAGAAATCACGTTGCAATCTAGTTTAGTACATGTTATCATTACGTACGTGATCTGCCAAGATTTTTCTCGAATTTTTATTAATTTTTATCAATATCAAAGAAACTTAAATATTTTAGACATCTATAAAATTTAATTTTCACATTTTTATATAATAGTAAAAATACTCGACATTTCTCAGATAGAAATAGCTATTAATTATAAGTAATTGATGGATGACTTATCCATCGTTCATAATTTTATATATTTTTTCTTACGTTTACTATTTTAAGTTCAAAGGGAGAAAAAAATTTAATATAGTTTATTATTAAGTTATGTCCCTAAATCTATATTCTCATCTTTTATTTAAGTCGAAACGTGCCTCTCACAATTCTCAGTTCTTATTTGCGTTAGATGCAATCTTCATCTTAAGCCTGCTCGTACCAACTATCTGGGTTAAGTAAGCCTGACTTAGCGATTCACTGTATCTTTTGAGATTACGGTCCAATCTGTGAGGGATGACACGAAAATTTTACTTAATCATCGTATTTAAGCAACGAGCACTCGACCTTTAAACAAATAAACCGGAAATGCAAACAATCACGTTCGACATTAGTATAAGTATTATAAAGTGCAGAATAATTGCAACATATGTATGCGAACTCATATTAAGAATGAATTATACCAATTTGATTTTTCTTCGGAAAGAAGAAAGAAGAAAGAAGAAAGTTCAATTTAAATTCTTAATATTTCTTAATGTATACATTTAATATTTCTTAATGTATATATGAAATATTTCAATATGCTAAGCTTCAAATCAGAAATTTATTAAAGTAAAAAGTAAAGAAAAACTCTGTTCATTTTCTTATAATAATTTATAACTCTTCGCCGTGGTTGATTTCTCTAAGAATTAGTTGTAAGTTAAAAAAAATCTATTCTTGAAGTAAGATATTTACGTACTATAATACATGTATTTTACGTATTAACGGCTTTATTTGCGCAAGAAATAGCGTTAGCGTTACAATACCTGCGTGATCCGTATGCTGAACATCTTCTCCTAAGCCCCGACTGCTCGGCCTCGCCAGTAGGATTTTTCGGCACGATTCGGGAAAGCGTGACGAAACATCTGAATACGTCCTTAATGTTATAGTCATCCTTAGCCGAGCACTCCATCACCTTAGCGCGTAGTTTCGGCAATTCGCAAAACAGCCACTCGCTCACGTCCTCGAGAGGTATTTCCCTTCGCGTTGGGGCTAGGTCAAGCTTATTTCCGGCGATGACTATCGGTACTTCCTGTTGAAAAAAAAAAATAACGTCTTCGTTGCTATCTTTTCTCCAAAGTCCAACCGATGAGATCGAATCGGAAAGATCGAATAATACTTTTCCATCAGATTTTCCATCTATTGTGCAAAGTTATAAATATTGAGAGTAATAAATGAACAATTCATGCTGCTCGAAATATGAGATAGAGGAATTTATAGTTTAAATCGCAGATTATAGATGAGGTAACTGCTGAATATTCGATAAATTTTACGAGATAAATCACGAGCGAACAAATTTGAATAAGCCGTACCTGAAAGTCGGTTCGTTGTTCTCTCACTTCTTCGAAGCAACGTTTCACGCATTCGAACGTCGGTAATGACGATATCGAGTACACGAGTAGGAATGCGTGGGCGGTGGCTATGCTTAACCGCCTCATTGCGGGAAACTGCAGGTCACCTGGAGAAACGAAAGCAAAACTTATTTGATCTAATGGATCTTTACGAGACTGAAAAATCTTCCTAAGACATCTGAAAAAATCTTATTGCCTCGCGTAATGTACAAAGTAAATTCTTGGAGAATGCCCATTTAAAGTAACTTCTTGTTCACGACTTGATTTCAGTTCTCTTTATTTAAAAGAATAATGTTGAAATTAGACTATTTATATCGTGATATTTTTGCAAATGTCACCGAGAAAAAGATGCTGTTGCTCTTGATAAATTTCTATTACATACGAAATAAAAGTCACTTCGTATATATGGCGCGTTTATCTCGCTGCTTTTTCTGGTACGTACAAACTCCGTTGCTCTCTCGCTAAAAAGTTATCGGGATGTAGGTATCCTTGCGCAATCTCTATCAGATTAAGGATGCCTTGATGCACGAGTGCATTTGTAGGTACCTATATATAACTGTATCGAATGCCTGAATTACGTTTATTTGATACACGATTCCGACGAGATCCTTCGTTTTCAATCAAAACATTCAGTATTCCGTTTTACCATCGAGAATGTGTGCATGTATGTACACTGAGAAAAAAAATTGTTAATTCCAAGAAATATTTAGTCCGATAGGTTCAATTAAACATTTTAGGGCCAATTTCACCAACCACGGTTAGCTTAACCGACGGTTAAAGTTAGCAGGATTGACCAATAGAAAGCAGGGTGGATTTATTTCTATTGGTCAATCCTACTAACTTTAACCGTCGGTTAAGCTAACCGTGGATGGTGAAACTGGCCCTTAGTTAGTTAATTAAATATTAGTTGTTTCAACAATTTATTTAGTTTCTTTAATCAAGAATTAATTAATTCAACTAATGTTTAGTTGAACGTATCGGACTAAATATTTCTTGGGATTGATAAATATTTTTCGTCATACTACATAGCAGTTCAATAAAAAGAAAAACATTTCAGGAAATAATGGCTGTTAGAAAAATACAGAGTTAATTTGTCACGCAGAGGCTTATTTTCCTCGCTGGAAAGTTTTTATATGCAGATTCACGAAATTTTAAATTAAGATAATAAATTGATAATAAAAGGTAATTATATTGAGATTTATATTATAATCTAAATACATAACAGATAATTAATTAAAATCCACTTGATTAACTTAAGTGTTGATTTGTTGCATAAATGTAGCACATGAAACGTTGTGTTATTACGACATAATTTTTAAATAAAAGTATATGCGCTTCAGCTTTTGTGAAATATTATCAATTAATCAAGTTATACCTAAAATATGTTTATAAATTTTAATGTTTTTTTACTTTTATATACATTTTCTAAAAATCTTCCGTCTTTTATCCAGAGAAAAGTATTATATTGAATTTTTGTACATGTCTCTAGTTTCCTCGAAAATTATTTAAAAATTGTTAATATAAAATCACCGTTTCATATGCAACCTAAAGAGAAACAGGAAATGACAAGAAATCCCTTGTGGAACGAGTTAATATCATGGTTGCGAAAAAAGCACACAAAACTGTAACAATTATTTATACTATAGTTCCATACTATTTACTATAGTTCTGTGTACTTCTCTCGTAATTACAGTAGTCTTTCTCTAGTATGTTTCCGTAAGGAATGATCCGTCTTACCCGCGGTATCCAAGAGGTCGACCTTAAGCGTCAGAGTGCCGAGGACGCATTCTCGCGAGTACAGGTCTTCGACGGTGGGCCGGTATCGTTCGCTGAAGCCCTGGCCGAGTAATCGGCGTATAATGGAACTCTTGCCGACCCCGGCACCGCCGAGCACCACCAGCCTGATCCTTTCGAGGTCGGCCATGCTTTCCGATCGGTCGCGCTTTGGTGACCTGGAGGACGACCGTGAGAGTGTCGCCGCCTCAGGAAGGCATCACCTGGGAGAAGGTCGATCGGAGTCCCGTCCACCTCCTGGAAATCCAATACGGTCGCCTTATCCCTCCCGCCACCCGCGTCCGTCAAGGCGCTCCTTCTTCGTCCGAAGGATACTAATTTGATTCCCTGCGGCGATTCCTGACCGCGGTCAGGAACGAGTCGGTGGTGGTAGTTCCTCGAGATCGATCAGTCGCGCCGATCGACGTCGCTTCGAAATCGCGCTTTTCCACCGACGTCGCACGTCATCGACTTTTCCCAATCACTTACCCCGCTTACGTTGCGCTCCCGCGGGAACTCCCAGCTTCCTCGGGGAAATCGCAGCCATTCGCCCGCTCTGCGATTCGAGTTAAAAACTCCTGTTGAAAGATGAGAAATTGTCCTATTTATTATTTATTTACACGCGCCCGAATATGAGATTTCATTAAGGCAAGATCAAATTATGAGACGGGGGAAACCCGGTGTAACGCCATTTGGGGCCGCTAAGTGAACTGGAAATTGAAGTAAATGGTATTACTATGGGCGTTCCGAGCTAATTGGAATATTCCGTTCAGTACAGTGACTTTTATTGAGGCCACAGCTTTCCATGCTTTATGTTAAGAAATCCGATATGTCGGTTATAAATATCGAAGCAGAAAGTCTCGATAGTTTTTTAGGTCAGTAAGCAAACGAAATATATTACAATTACTAAAGTATTTTTTTTTCAATATTGGAATCTAATATCAATAATGTCTAGAGAAAGGAACTAGAGTGGACAATACAATGGACTTCTTTCTTCAGAAAGAACAGTAAAGTAAAGTTAATACTGTTTTGTTTAAGACATCAATGTTTATATTAAAGTATTGCTTACGAAGATGTATCATTTAATTATAGAAATATCTGTGAAGTAAATTATAGCAAAAAGTCTTTTGAAATCAACGAGCATACATTTCTACAATAAAGGCTGAACAGTTATAATTTAAGATTTAACTTGTGCACTTTGGAATGCTGCGAAATATTTTGTCATATTGTCAGAAAAATTTTATTTGTCAAGATATGTGTATTATGAATTTTTTGATTGCTTCAATTGCGATCAAACTATCAAGGATAAACTAAACTAAAAAAAAAATTATATATTCTCCTCTAAAAATTATCAACGGAAATTGACGAAGCTCAGAAACGGAATTCTGTTCATTCAGCGGAAATGTGCAAACGGATACCCGCGGCCCCATGGGGATTTTTTGCGTCTCTTTTGCAGGAAACACTCATGGGAAATGAATACATTGCATGGAATATACCGTGGTAATGAAACGAAACTCACTACCGGCACATATCTCTCCCATGTTCTAAATTTCGATCTCAAGAATATTTTTCCGGCTATCAACCAATCCCTATTGTTCTACTTCCAACTTGCGTTATCTCGTTATCATCGTTTATTCTGCCTTCTCCTATTTCATCTTTATTAATTTTTAATGTCAAAGTACGCGCACGTAATTGTTAATAAAGTTTGATTTTAATTATAATTAATTGCAACGGCTATAATACAGTTACATTTGTTGATTAAGAAAAATACTGCTCTTTTGCCATTATTATCCAGCAAAACCCTCGTTAATGGAAAATTTTTCCCTATATATATATAAATCCGTTCTTTAAATTTAAATTTATTATATCTAAGTGAAGGTATTGATAAACAACAATATTAATTCCAATTTACGCAACTACATGCTTATCTTTCCTCGTAGAGAAAGTTGTATAGATATTGAAGAGATTAATTATATTCAGATATATATACATATATATATATATATATTTTTTTTTTTTTTTACATTTACATATTACATATCAATTAATAATGCAGATATTACTTTAGCATTCATCATTAGAGATTTCGAGTAATGGAAAATACATGTACCGAAATCTATTTTTGATGAAAATTTGCATGGCTGTGCGTCCAACTAGTTATTACATTTTATGTTCAAATAGTTATTAAAAGATAATTAATGAAATTGTACAATTTAAACACGCAGTTTTACATTTAAATGCATTAATGTACCTACAATGACTAAATGCGAATTGTATGCGCTTTCAATTTTCATCAGAGGAAAATTTTCGCAAATTAATATATTTGAAATGTTATCTTTTGAAAATATCATCTTTTTATGAATTAATTATTTTTAAAAATATTTTTTAATTAAAGGATTTATCACCGAAAACACAGAAAGACACAACAATGTCGTTTCAGCGATTACCGCAAGTCCTTCCGATTCATTCAACTTCTCTAAATGCAAAATTTCTCTTTCGATGAAAATTTATGTGGGAAGATACGGGTTAATTTTGTTTAATTCTATCGCGTGGGCTGGACGCGGGAAGATGGGACGCGTAATGAAATTTCGTCGGTCAGCGCGGTGGTATTTACAAGCCGCGCGAGATGAAAAAGCGTGTCGTCGCTGTCGCGACGACGCGACGCGGTCGTAATTCACCTTGCATCCTACGTCCGCGAAAGGATTATGAAAGGAAAAGAAAAGAGCGCATACCTCGCTTCTGCGCGATTTATCCTAGTAGTCAGATACCCCTTCGCGTTCTCTCTATCTCACTCCATTCACCGCTCTCTCTTCTCCTCCTATTAAGAAGACCCTTCCGTGCCCTTCCGGCAGGAGTCACAGGTGGCTGCCGGCGGCCTCCTTTTTCTCCTTCGACTGCTTCCTCGGAGGTCGCCAAGGGATTAAGACTGTCGCTAAACACACCGGTGCCGGCGACAGCTGGTTCTGTTTTATGAAATAAGGCCTTAATCGTTAAGCTCATTAAGCGTCACGGTGAAATATTACCGCGCCAACCACGCGCAATTTTGATCCGAAGCTTCTCGCGCGGAAAAGTTCATATAGATCGTGTCAGATGAACAATTGTATAAATCATATACTCCTGACTTTCGCTTAATTTGACGAAAAAGTATTTGACGGATGCTGTGTGTTCCAAAGTCTAAGATTTTGCACCTCACGAAATATATATTTGTTGTGATCTCTCCTCGTGGTTCTTCCTTTTTCTTGACACGTTTCCAGTCGTTACATTTCGCCGACACGGGGCGGTTCTGTTTTAACGCTTTCAATAAGTCGGAATTATTTTGATATTACTGAGAATATAACTGAGAAAAATTTGGAAATCAAATTAATGTACAAGATTTTGCAAAAAGTATTTGACTTATTATATTGTTAATTATAAAAGGATAGCAGATACAACGAAGGTTGCATAAAGCTCAGTTTTTTTTTAAATAACCAATAAGAGAAGATGTAAAGTTCATGATATAAATTACAGTAAAACAGAATTACAAATAAAAAGTATAGGGCTCGAATAAACAATATAATTATACTTGCAATATATACTTCGCGTAATTAGTAGCTTTTGCTCCTTTTCATTTATGTCTCGCGTTAGGATCAAAAACTCGGCGTTGACGTCTGATAATTGATTCTGTAACAGAAAAACAATAGCAAATTAAAATCAATGTCAGAATTTTTGCATTGCATTGTTAATTGTAAACATGTTTACAATTGTAAATATGTACTATTAATTTCCCGCAAAAAGAATCACGCTTCGTTGATTCTTTTTCAAGCTAATTAAAATCGGGTAAACCGAGTGAGAGGGATGAATTTCGCAATCCGCCTATCTTAAGTGTTGAGAGAATCTTCAGCATCTCTGAGCGATATTAGGATAATTATTCGCATCATTAGTGTTTCTCGGGATTCTCCTGCATTCGTATACCTACGCGTTATCCGTCGAATTCCTGCTACACGAAGCGCATTCGACGTATATCAACAATGCTGGTATATTTTTAATACCGGCATTTCAGTAAGTGCAATCTGTCGGGAATTATCGCATGCTATATACTGCGTTTTCATGGTATAACTTACGTCAGATATTTATAAATCTATATTAATTATTAACGAATATATACGAATATTGCTTTAATCGGATTTTATAGCTTAAAATAAAATTTAAAATAACACTTATAATTAGATTCCACTTCGTTTAATCTACTACATATTTAATTACTGTAACACCAGTGCAAATTTATCTTTGTATTACTATTTTCCGCAAAATAAAAGTTTTGTTATTGTTGAATGGCTGCTGTGGGAACGGTAACATCGTTTATACGATTCTCCCGAGATAGAAATGGAAAAGGAGCTTAACGGCAGACTTTCTCAGCTACCCGCGACGCGGATTTGTTCAAGCACTATCTTGTCGGTGAAATGAGGGAGCAAAACCTTGTAGAACTCGTTTCGTTTTGCACTCGTTTTTAGAAGTAGATCCCGTTTTGGGAAACTTCGGGTATTTTATACAAGCCTGCAAAACTGAGAAGAAACATAAGATATAATGCCAGATACACTACTATCATATGATTAGCATAGTAACATATCTATAAACTATAAGAAAACGCGAATCTCGTGTACCTATCTTTCTGCTTTACCGAAGAATATACTGTAAAAGAAACATTTATAATAGACACGTCCAAATTAGTTCAATATCGCAGCATGTATATTTTACAATCCACGAAAATTTTGAAATAAACGGTAAAATATTCTGCTGTTTCTTATACATTTATAATAAATAAAAATCTACAGCAAATTATCCAGAGATGCGTTTAATATTCGGCAAGTTTCATCACATATATTTTTAACACGTAAAATTTCTTATGTTTAATTTTACTACGTTAAATTTCATTAAGTGCATTTAATTTAACGCTTTTTAAGATGTCATATTCAGAATACGAAAACAATATTTCGCAATTTCCTGCGGCAAACGTGAAATTATCTGTGAGCGCGTTCGTTTGCTCCGCTTTATAGGGTTATTATATTACAAATGCGACCGCGCATTTATCCGCAGATGACAAAATAATAAATTTCATTAATCATTCTGTAATATCGCGCGACATTCTACGTGTGTTGAAAACCTAATTATTAGACCCTACCTTCACGGCCGTTAACCGATTTCTGCTGGCATCAGCATAACGATTTACATAATAATGCCCGAAAATTCCCGCACGGCTTTCCCGGACACGGCTGACAAAATTGAAGTCGTTAATTCGCCGCTCGCGTACAAACAGACGTCGGATGGGCGATATTCGTCTAATCACGTCACGTCCCCTCGATATTACTAATGCCTCTTTTTTTCTCCTTGTAACAAATGACATCCCTTCGGTAGTACTGAAGCGTTATGTATCGCGATATCCGAAAATATGAAGAAAGTTTTCCCGAATCAGAGAAACACATCTGCCATGTAGGAAGAGCAAACGAGGCGGGAAGTTTATGGGTTTTATTTATCTTCTCTTCCCTTTCCTTCAACATGGAAAGAAAATAGAAATATAAAATCCCGAAAAAATATTTTTGTATATAGAGAATTTTATAATATTAATTTAGTTAAAACTCCATTATCTGTAAAATAAGACATAAAGAAAATAAGTAAAAACTTTTAACTTTTCCCAGCATTCCATTTTAAAAATATTAATAGTTTAATATGTTTAAATGCTTGGAATATTATGAATATTTGCTTTTTTTAAGATAAATGTAAATCTTTTTAACGTTATTTTAAATTAGTTCTTTATTATTAGTTATTATTTATTATTCGACATTATTTTGAATCAGATTCAAGTGAGTTCATCTATCTGATTTAGTTACATTTGCGAAATAAAAGTAGGTATAAGATCAACATTTTTAGAATTACTTTATCTTCAACTAAAACATTATCTAATAAACTAGAGAGACTGAAAAATACTATTAAAGTATATCATATTTATATGTCAAACATATTTCATTAAATCCATGTTTTTATTTGTAAAAAGATTTAATTGATATTTTGTTTCGATTTTATATATTTATTAACTCTTCTCTGTTTTAACTCTGTTTACGCATTTCGTTTTTGTCTATATTGTGTCACTGTAATAATTCAATTTTATAGAATCGACATTTAGGACATTTGATGTTTTAATGAGTTTCGTGATGAAACGAATAAGATAATAAATGATGTAACGCTTATGCTGTTCTCTGAAATGAGATTAATTTCAATTAACCTTAACAACTTTTTTTCTTTCTCTCGAGAAATTACAGTGACACGCGTCATTGAAACTCAATTCAGTTTGCAATAAGATCGATTATTGGATACATTTGTTTCGACGTAATGAAATTCTGCTCAATCAAATACTGTCAACGTTGAATTTTGCAAGTGTTCAAGCAAATCCTTTTCAAGTCCTTTTACACAATGACGATCGCAAGAAAGAAAATGGAAATTATTGCAGTTATCAAATGTGCTCGATCAATTGATGGGAAGTCAACGTAATAAAGTTCAGTTTGTGTTTTCCGTTTTTTTTCCTTATCAAAACTAATAAGAGATTGATGGGAAAAATAGCAGCGGAAACTTACTCGTTAGCGCTTTAGTATTAAGAATGATAAAGAAGAAAGTAAGGGAATCCACGTGCAAAATCAACGTGATCTCTTCTTTCTCTTAATACGTCTCGTTTCTATTTGTATTAATGTTCCATTATTTTCATGGGGCGGGAGATGTTTATTTGGAAAAATCCACTATGGATCACGTTTCGTAAGATTTTTGTTAAAACATTCTTTCTCTCTTTTTCTCTCCCTCTTTCTCTATAAGTATATATTTTTAAAGAATATTTTCCACATTTTTACATTTTGGTTGCTAAAGGATTAAATTACAACGAGTCACAAAATTCGTACATTCTCCATTATCTATGTCAAACGATTAATATATTCTTTAAAAGAAACATTTTATCTTTATCAGGAAAGAAAATATATTACGTATTAATATTTTAATTCATGCAAAATTTTAATAAAAATAATTTTGCAAGAACGTAATTTAAATAAATCGTCGATCAATAATCAGATAATTAACATTGCGTAAATATTCGTACTCCTAAAATCAATATCATAAATTTAATGAGTTTTTATTTCCAATGCGAGCATGTTTAAAATTATATTGCTCGTATATCTTCTATACGAAGCAACACTGTAGATACGCTAAGCTGACGATATAGCTATTTTGTTCAGAATAGCTAGATTTTCTGATCGTTCGAGCGAGCACGTGCTGCTCAAAGTTTTCATTTTTGCTCGTTCGCTATTATGATGCAACGAGAAGCAAGAGTATTTGCACACTTCTGCGCCACGGATTCAATTTCGCTAAACCTTTTGAGAGTTCCCTTCTTGGCGCGGAAGAATCTTCGGCGTTTATCCACATCTCCACCGAACATTATCCTCTTAAAAACTTCATCCGCATACGCGACCGCGACATTCTTAAAATGTAGAACTTTATTAATCCAGAAAAAAAATCCAGGAAAAAGAAGACTGTCGCGTGTAATTACTAAGGCGCCGGAGGCGAAGACGAGGGAATACTTAAATCGGCGACATTATAAATGGTCGCAACTTTTCTAATATTCCTTCCCTTGTATTTATTCAAGGCAAACTTCGTGGCTAACAGTACTCCTCGGGATACGTTCGAGTAAATAAAGTAACTATGATGTTGAGATAAAGGAACGTGTAATTCGAAATTACTGAAAAGTTATATTACTCCTACTGACTACGTTCTAGTTATTGAAACGCATTTAAATTTAAATAAGATATTTTCCTTAGATACGCGACTGCTTTTCCCGCTTTAATCTTTTCACACAGAATGGAATATTGACACGTTACACAATTTGTCAGTGACAATATAATTATCCGCGATGATATAATAATTAAAGTTTCAAAGTTCTGGAATATTTTAAGATTAATTAAGCCAGGCGAAAGGTAGATTAAAACTGGAAGTTTTTACTTGTATTCCATTTTCTTATCTTGTTTTTTTTTTTGGGAGACAACTAATTGTAAGTTTAATTAATAAAACGAAATTCTATATAGTCGCAGCAGATCGAGAAGCATCAATTAATTTTGTCTTATCGCCAGCACGGCGCAAATTGCTACGTCAAATGGACAGATGCAAATCGAGGGTAGTTATAGGAGACAACGGCGTTAACTAGACTATATGATCCCCTTCGAGCGTTGACGGATATCAGTCGCCAATCTATTAAATAATATTGCTCTGGTGTCAGCGTGCTATCCATTGAGTTTGGCAAATTATGCCTGTTGAGCCGTGGCACAGCCATCAGGACGTAAGCTCATTATCGGTACTGACATATTTTCGTAATTTGCGGCTTCGCTGTGTGGCTTATGCCATTCGGCGCGCACGTTCCGGAATTACGTATGTATAGATGCGGTATGCAGCTGCACCGATCATTCTCCACCGACGTGGCGCGCGTAATTACGGCGGTCTTCGGGGTTTACGAATATACGTTACAAACGCATTGCCGGCAGGCTCATGTGCAGATAACGTGCAAGTTGATGGGCTATAAAGCACGAACAAGCTGGCAAAGCAGTTTCTTCATCCTTTGAGTCGCGCATGATTCCCTCGCCAACATTTTACTCAAAGCGATATACGTGAGATACATATGTATATATATAGAGTTTCATATAATTGAAATAAAAGAAAATAACGGTCAATGAATTGTACTTTGTTGTACAATTATTTTCTTGTACTTAATTGAATAATTGTAATGAATAATTGCACTTGATTATACGACTCGAGAAATAGGATAACGTTCATTAAAATCGGGCAGATATACGGCTTGAGTAAATACTCCGTCTAAATAGCTTATATAAGTTTATATAATATACTTTATGCAATCAATATAAATTCTCGGATAAAATTTATTTTGTAGATGCGATATAATAAATGTATATAGCTATATGTATACGTAAAACAATCCTTTGACGTTATAATCTTAGCAACAGAGATTTTATCGGATTACTGTTTAGATTGTCTACGATCATCGTCTGAAAATATCAATTGTCTTGACTAGACCTCTGAGCTTTGCGATGTTCGAGGGCGCAAACTAACTATTTGACATAGGATCGAAAGCAACGATTTTAAGGTTGACGTGCGATATTTCCAAGTCAAATTAACTGTATAGCTACGAGATTTTTGCATATTGCAAGGGAAGGCAACGTTCGCCGTCACGTTAAATCGTTATATTTCACGGCACGCTTAGAATGGTGCTATCGATCGCGGTGCCGCACCGATTGTGCAACGCGGGAATTTCATTAAATCGATGCTGGAAAGAAGTAGTTATAAATATGTAAGCGATAAACCGCGGAATATATAGATTGTTGCTTTTATCGGCGTCTACGTTGGCTTAGATTAGCTTGGGGCAGAAATATATACTTATTTGTTTATCTCGCAACGGACTTCAGAATAATTCTTTGGCAGAAAGACGCTTACGATATTAATAAAAGCGCGTTAAAATTTCTCCCGAACAAGTTTAATCGATGAAACGCCTAAAACTTTATTAATATAATAATAGTCTTTAGCATTTTTATTGATCAAAGTGATGAGAGAGAACTCCGCTCGCCTCCAAAGGTCAGATTTTTTGCCTACAACATTTTTACTCCGAGCCTCTTTAATCCTGTCGTTGGTTAGTCGCGGGCAATTTTCCATCTGACGTCGAGTCCGCGATTTATCAGCTGGCGGAGGATTATATATGTAACCGTTCGTAGCAAATCCGAATCTCATATCTGTAAATTCAGCCGAAACGTAGATTTTGCCTTTCGTGTATATGCTTCATATGATCAATAAAATGAATTTATTCGATCAACTGAAGTACCGACCGCTTGAGAACTTTATTTATTCGCACAACATGTTTGCTCGTCTCTCATCGTGAGATTTATCTATTAGGGTTTCTTAGAAATATACCATATTTATCATTTTATATTATTGGTTTCTCACATTTTATATTGATTTAAAAATGTTTTTTGACATTTTATTTGCTATCTTTTTATGAAACGAAAAATATTAAAAATTTTTATTAAAGTTTTAAAATTTTTTCAGAAAATCAAAAAATATTCGCGTAATATTACAAAAATATTTTGGATAATAAATTTCGTTCGACTAATAAAAAGACCTTCTATTTATCAAAAAAAACCACAATTGAAATACAAGTTTAATTATCATATTGATGTATGCACGGTGAGCTATTTATTTCAAAGTACCCGTTTACATGTGTCCAACATGCATTATGTATCGTTCTCGCTGCAGAATATTAGCCACGATTGGAATAGAATACAAACAGGACCCTCTGTCACCTATGTAACCCTCACATGCCAATTTTCCAACACGAAATCCTATGAATATTTTATGGAGCCGCAAAACCTGTCATTCTTCCGCGCACTTTGTGAACTCGCGTATCAGATTGGCGCTTCTCCTACAATATATGGCAGTTATATGGGTCATAGTTTATTACACTTCAGCGTCTATCGACAGTCATTTAATGTTCAAAGTTATTATTCCGTCATTATTTTTGTTAAAATCTCTTCACAGGTATAATTCCGCGTGTGTACTGCATATGTTTACTGCAGGGCATAATTGTTTATTACAAAAGTTAAGCTAGTTTTATATAGTTAGGTTTAAACATAAATATAGAAGCAAAATCTTTGCACACACATTCGATTTATGGACTCGGAGTGAGATTCGGATTTGCCAGGAATGATTTACATGTTATTCTTCAGTCAATAAATCGCAAACCAATTAACAAATATAAATACATAAATAAATATGTATCATAACAATAAATGATATATCTTATACAAATTACTTGATATACATATTCTACAATATGCACTGCACAATCCTACATGTACATACTTGATCCACATGACATGCACTCTCTTTAAATTACAAAAACTGTGGAAAGAAAGAAGCTTTTCCACTGATAACGTTACCATATCTTGTATGCAGGATGCTCCTAAAATAATGAATTAAGCATTACTATGTTTTTTTTCACCAATCATACTAATGAAAGAATATTGCATGAATATAGATCTCTAATTTCTAAGTCATTAAAATTGAAAATGGTTTGGAAAGATTTCAGTATTTCAAATAAACTGTTGAAAAAATATTATATACTAGTTTATGAGTGCAATGAATATCATTTAAACATAAATCTGCACCTGCCATCTCTTTTTCTCCAAGTTACGATCTATTAGAATTGCACATCTCTTATCATTATTTGATATCCACTATGAATAGTATTTCATTGCCAATGAACTTGGAGAAAAAGAGATGGCAGGTGCAGATTTATGTTTAAATGATATTTTTTCGTATTGATACAGTATACAATAAAGTTTAGTGAAACGCTTTAAGAACGCCCTGTATAAGACAAGCATTTTGTACTCGAATAAACTCAATCGAAACTACAAGTTGAGGCTTCAAAGTTTGCGTAAAAGTAAATTGGAGGATCGTTTAAAAGGTACGTGACTTCGTTGTTACTTCGTTCCCCGGATTTTCCACGTTTTCTGTTCGCTCCATCGTGCCTCCCTTTAGCTTACCAAGAATTTGATGATGAAACATACGTGTACACGTGTATGTGTACGACTACACTTTTGATAAAACGCATTACTGTTTATTAGACACTGTATTATTATCACTGATTCGGTGGAGGATAATTAGTGTTTTATTAATTATCGAATATTCGCACATTGTAGCTGAAGTTGCACGAATCGATATTAATTCTAGCTAAATTGTGTTGCGATTAATTCGGATATGTGACAAACGGAATGGAACGAAATCGAATTAGAGAGAGAGAGATTGAGTACCCATATACCCTGTTTTTTTCTCCTCTCTTTCCCTCTTCTTCCTTCCCTTCCTCTCTCCCTTTCTAAGATAAATATAGAAACTGAAAGTTTCAATTATTTTCTAATTAATTCTGCATACAGAACGACGTTGATTATAATACATTATTTTTACTAAATGTAACATGGAATTTATATCATCGAGGAAACAATGTTACGTCTGAACAAAATTCCTAGGTGCAAATCTCATTTTTTGTGCTTACTTAAGATAATGGGAACTGCGATGAGCTCTTTTTGCGGGAGAAACGGACCTGTTCGCCATTCGTGTCGTCGATTGTGTGAAAGTAACGGTGTGTAGGAAGGTTTCAATGGGTCTCCGAAATTCGATTCCTACCGCGTGCGATTTCCTGTCGATGTTCCGGCGACCTAATGGAGCCGTAAGCAAGATAGTGATAGAAACGTTTCGGAAATTCGATCAGTTCGGAAAAGGGGAATCACGGTTATCGTAGGTTCAGCACGACGGTGTGCAAGTCACGAAATGAAGCGATTTTGTATTTTATCGAATTTTACGGCTTGACTTATGGATGCATAAACCTTTATGGAAAGAAAAGGAAGCTGGCTGGAAAGGAAAAGATCACTCTGGCTGACTGTTTCGAATTTACAACACTCGTTTTATGTATAGATTGGATCAAGAAAGAATCACCATTTTTGAAATGCATGTAGATCGGTTATGAGGGAGGGAGAGAGAGAGAGGTTTTTTGTTATACAAAATACTTCTAAATTATCGCATGTACTTTAAACACTTACATACAACTTTCATGTTTTTTAATAAAAGAACATAATTACATTTTCTTCACAAACTTATTAAGATGTTAATTATTTTTCGAATATTAAAACGGTGCACGTTAAACGTATTTTTCAGCACAATCGTAATCGTGTAAATAAATGAATAATTACTTTTTAATCTCGCTCGAATGCAAGCGCGACAAATTGGTCAACAAATTAGGCATGTGTAAATAATTACTTTGTAAATGAAGCACTCGCGACGATTTTAATTGAAAGCAGATGCAACTACCAACAATCGATTTTTGTCAACAAAGCGATTACCAGACAAGTCTTAATTAGAACTGGCTGACTACGGCCAGTATCTCCGTTGCATTTTGGCGACTGTCAATATTTAATTTATCCGATCAATCGCTGACAAGCGGGAAACAGAATGCGACCGCTTGCAGCAAAAAGAGAATTTTTCGAATCGTTCTGTATTGACGTCAAACCCCGCATTTTATTACATTTCTATGACACAGTTGCGTGATCGCAATAAGTAATCTCAAAATTGAGTGTTATAATGAATTTTTAACATTTCTCTTGTTTTACTCCGAGAATTATAAGTGACAATTAAGCTCTTCAATTGAAGGATTATAATCTAATTGTGGCTTATTCGTAATTATCTGAAATGTTTGAAATTCTATACATGTAAAGAAGTCTCTCTCTGTCTTCCTCTTTCTCTCTCTTCTGGGAGATAGAATGAGTTGTAATCGTTCAATAAAAGAAGGATTATTACGGTAAAAATCGAGATTAAACGATAACCGAGTTAAGGCCTCTTTCTGCGTTCATTTGCAGATTGCGCGGTGCAATTCGATCATGGTCGTATGCATTGTGTACGATGAAATGCGTCACCCGTGAATCACAACGGGCGTGAAAAACCTTGCACGCGTGTATCGCGAATTTCCGCCGATCGGAATTTCGTTTGACAAGCGTTAATTAGGAGCGACACGTTGTACCCGAAAGGAAGGCGTTATGGGAATCGTCGGCTTTCGACGGAGCGTTTAATTGTATCGGTTTGACAAATGAGAGATCCTATCTTTCTCTTTTTCCCATCCTCCCACTGTCTGTCTCTTTCTCACTGACATGCAAAATTGAAAGCATATATATGTATATATATTGTGGATATATATATATGTATCCACATTGCAGCGAGAAGTTCAGGTGCAAAAGGGATAGGTTACGGTCTCGCGGCTTTAACAGATGAGGTACTAATTAGTTTCGAACGCGATTGTGAAGCAGAATATATATATATCAATGGCAGCCTGTTAGCGCGAGTTTTGGTTTGTTCCGGATACCTAGTTAAAAGTAACGATGGACTCTCCTAAATCCCAATATCTGAGGATTAAACGAAGTGAGCACGGTTTAAAAATAAAAACGTGTTTCCAGCTGTGTATACCGAACATTGAATTTTACCTATGAATATCCACTTTTCTTTTTTTCTTCTTCTTAATCCAACTTTTTCAAATCCAACTTGAAGATTAATGTTATATTAATTTCCTAAGTTTTTATCCTGGTATACTTATGAAGATGATAAATGTCTCTGGAAAGTTAAAACATTTTTTTTTTTTAAGAAATTTGCGTTTCTTAGCGGCCGGTTAAATCGTAATATTACTTTCAAAAAGAAATATTTCCATCTCTTGCGCACAGAATTTGCAGACATTTACAAGAAATCGCGTTAGGTATTTTGTACATCGAAAATTTGATATTTACAGATTTGCTTCTATTATTCTTTTGAAATAGGTCCACGGATGCTGTCTTACATTTCCACTTCTTTTAAATTACATTGCAAGTTACGTACCGGTATCGCATCATGTTCTTTCAGGCGTTGATTCGGGCGTTTCTCCGCTTGCTTTCTATTTCTCTTTGCTCAAGCACTCTTTCTGGATGCTGTAGAACTAATTGCATCTATAAAGAGAGCGATCACGTAGCATTTTAGGTACAAAGCGAAGCTTTGTGCCCTTTGCTAAAAAGACTTTCATGCTCCATCAAAAGTTTCCTAGCTTTAGTTATATATTTTAATAAATTACATTATCGAAGTAATGTACCATCGTTGTTTTGTTGCGGTCGGTTGTTTTATAACACGTGATATCTTGCGTGATAAAGCGGATTAATACGATAAAGAACGTAATTCATTTTTATGTTCCTCGTGTCCCAATAAAACCGTACATCGAGTTCCTGCACTATATGTAAGAAGGGAAGTTATTGAACGTTTTTTTCAATTATGTCTAGCTAAATCAGAATAACGACGAAGGGAAAGAAATAACAAATCTCCTTTTACGAATTAATCTCATTAGATCTTTCCGCAATCAGGATTTAATATAAGCTTGCATTGGCATATTTGTTAATGTAAAAGAGCCCAAAGATGGCATCGCGTAAAGTTTCGGAAAACCGATAGTTAAATTCGTCAAAGCAACTGTGGCCGAATGGATATACGAAATGGTATACACTCTGTGCACATGTATGCCAAGCGAACTTACTCAGTTTTCTCGTTTCACACGGAAAATGTCGGTGATCCATTGAGCCGACACGCGCGTTAAACGAAGCGACGTTTACTCGCGAATAAATTCTAACGACAAAAAAAAGCAATAAACAAATGGCCGAGGAAGTGGTGATTCGGTCAGGCGCAAGAATATCGAAAATGTTCTCACCTGAGCAGCCGTTCACTTGACCGTAATTAATTTATTCAATACAAACGTGCTTGCTACTCTCTCTCCCTCTCTCTTTCTTTCTTTCTCTCTCCGGTAGTCGGTTATAATAACGTAACGATAAAAAAAATCAAGCAAATAACGCGTACTATTAAAGATGTAAAGAGGCACTTGATACAGAATCGTAAAATATTATGCTAATCAAGACAGGAATGTTTTTTGAAAATATTTAACACCAAGATCCTCTTCCTTAATACACTCTCCTGGATTTAATTAATCTGAGTTTAATTAAAACTTGAAAAAAAAAATACCAAGAAATAACTGCACGAAACATTTCTAAGCGATATCTGAAACGTGGAATTGTAAAATGACGCGCTAATTAAAAAGAAACCATTCTCCTGAACTTAATGGACAGTGTTTTCCAAGCCATTATTTCCTCTCGATTTAATTAAGTTCAATTTAATAATGAGTAGATCATAGAATCTATCTCTCTTTCGGAAATCATCACGTCGTTTAACTTTGACGGCACGGTAGACGAGTTAATAAGTAATCTACGGCGAACTCTGATGACACGATATTCCGGCAACATCAAACAAAGGGATTGAATGATGTTAAAGCATTTAGCTGCAGATAGTTACAAGAGTTTCGAAGCTCGCGTTTAAGCTTCAGAATATATCGCGCTGTCTGCAGACAAATACTCGGTCATTGCCAAGCGTGAAATTATTCCTCGCCTCGAGGAATGCATAAACCGACTCGCCGTTAGTTATTTGCCTCGGTAAAGCTCGTTGCGAATTAGCGCATTAGCGTGACATACATCATTCCGAACTGCCCAATTTATCCTGTATCGCGAGTACAAGAGAAGTAATTAAAGTACTTGAGAATTCTATATCTATATACTGTTATTGATAATTTCGCAATATTCTATTACTTATTCATATTTACATAATAAATATAACCAATAATGGATGGAAAAATCAATATTAAAAGTTAGAAAAAATAAAAATAAAAAGAAAATAACTCGTTTTTTAATTAATTTTCAGTTAATTTCAAAAATTTCTAATTAATATAGTACGTGAGATAAAACTATAAATTTTCAGTTGTTTTATTTTATATTATATTACTATAAGAATTACTTTATAAAGAATCTTTTGATTAAGTTTTGATTTTATTGAAAACCCTAAAATAATCAGAAATTGAAAAGCTTTTAGAGATTCTAATTGCATTTTCGTGAAGGTAAATTTATTAGAGAGTGCGTTTGAGAATAAAACCCAGCTGCATGTACATGTTTCATATAGTTTCCGTATAATTTCTGTAATATAATACTGACAGAGTATACTGTATATATTATAAGTTGGTTAAGAATCCTATAAAGGTTCAGAGCATCCACATTTTGCGGCGCGCATGTGACATGTTATCTAACACGTCTCGAGATTCGAGGCGTTTTCCATGTACCAAACGGACATTTAGAATAGAGAGTCCAAGTACAAAGCGATCACACGGTTTACAAAGAAATATTATGCGTCATCGGATCTCCGATGTTCGCATCAAACGAAAATCGCTGGACAAAAATCTTTTATGTTCTTCTTACACCGGTATTGAAGGAGGACACTACTCTCGTTACATCAGCCAGTTTATAAAAATTCTTTCACGCGATAGGATGCATAGAACGTTTAAGAGAGAGAGAGAGATTGTGTCCTCCGTAAATCTCGAGAACAATTTGAGAGACAATCCATGTTCGCACTCTCGTCAGCTTCTTTCCGTCGTCATAAAGCCAAGCCTGGCATTTTTCAGCGGCCCGCTATACTCGCACGCGCCGCAATATTCTTGCGTCGTTTCGCTCTCTATTTCACCGGTGATTTCATTTCTTGCAGATGTAGGTAGATAGATACAGTGAGATGACGTGCGCACTCTATAAAACTCCGCTCGCGCGTGTAAATGTCGGCATTTTCCTTCTCATACGGAGGGTCTCACGTTTCGCCGATTTAACCTTTTCAGGGTTCGAGAGATAACACGTTAAAAAAAATATTTTGAGTTTTATGATGCCAAGATCTTATTTAAAAATGCAATACAAAAAATTACTTTCTCATAATTACATATTATTTGATTGATAGCCATTTTAAGGAAAAGCTGATCTTCTTAATGAAAATTTCCGGAAGGTCCACCTAACGAGATAATTAACATAAAATTTGATATTTACTAATTAAAATAAAAAAATTTTGATAAATTAGAAGCTTAATTTCATCACGCGACAAGTGACAAAGAATCTTTAAATTAGAGGCAAATAAATAAATTTTAGTTTTCAGAGTTATTATTCAAAACTTGCATACCAATATTTAATAGAGAAGATGAGAGAGAAAGAGAGAGAGAGAGAGAGAGAGAAAAAAAGAGAGAGCAGAAGTAGGAAAAAGATATTAGATTGATTAAAATTCGTCAGAAAATCTATAAGTCGAAGATATATATATATATCTTTGTGTGATTTTATACATATATTTTACGTTTGACGTTTTATATAAAAGATAGTAAGTAATGCAGAGGTGTTATCTGCGAAAAGGTAATCTATCGATGCGAAGACGTAGAGATTAGACTTAGCAATATCGACCACGCGTATTTAGAAGTGGGTCAGCGGGCGCCGCGGGCAGAGAATTCTTTCAAATGCTTTCAAGTGTTAAGAGATATCTGCTGAAATTTAAATACACGCGAACATGATATCAGACGATATCCACATGTACTACGCAACATTTACAACAAATAGCAATTTGCCTGATAAAACATCGCGAATAACACGTTTCATCAAAATTTTAATTTAAAAAAATATTGTGATGATTCTCTGTATGAAATGTATGTTGCAAGTTGCAAGCTCATATCACGCAGTATTTATTTCTAACAATAATTTATATAAATATTTATATTTATATTTCAAAAACTTAAAAAGAAAATCTTAAAAAGCTTGAAGTATTTAAGCTGTAATATATCAAATGTCTGTTGAAGTTTCATTTACAAAGATGCAGAGCGGTGGAAAGTGGAGTCATTTTCAGTATTAGCAATTCTTTTGCGTGTAGCATTTCACTTGCGTGTTATTAAACTAAATGAGTGTAATATAATATGTGTAATTAAGTTAAATGAACGTAATATGAATATGTGTAATTAAACCTAACTGAACTAAATAATGAATGAAATAAAAATATTTCTCGTCGAGCATAGTAAGCAATCTTATTTTTAACTTAATAAGATTTTTCTAGTATCAGTATATGTTATTCACAATAATTAATCGCTTATTATTTCAATAAACAAATAATTGAAACCTATTTTTGTAAATTGTATTAATGACGTGACACAATACCTATATTTAGTAAGTGTGTGATCTGCGAAAGGATTGAAATAGAAATGATAAAGAGATTGACAAATAGGCAGCTTTCCGCATTGCAATGCATCGATTCTTCCTCTCTCTTTAAATGGCAAGGTATGCTTATCTGATTATCTCGTTCACCATACATCATGTTCCACAGCATTCTCTCGTTGTCGCGCGAATCGCCTCGAGGGCCTGATAATTCTGTGGTTGACAGCCGTTTTCACAACGATTTATTCACAAATACGCTTTGTCGTCGCGAATGCTTCTGCGAGTTACGCGCAAGCTGTATACACGCTCGTGAATGTCGCACGCGTGCATTTCCGGGTTAACAGGAAAGGTTAGCGCTTGTACTCGTCTCCGTGAGATGTACGCGAATGAAGCGAATGCAGAGGATGCAGATGAAAAAAACTACATATATATGTCTTTCAACAATTCGGTCGCTTAAAATGCACTCGCTATTGCTTATCCAATATTGAAACTGTCAGACGGAAAATTGTTTATCGTGTTGCATTCAGGGGAATGGGCAATGCCCGAGGACAACGGGCGCATTGTGCTTCCGTTGTCCTGCCAGAATTTAGATGTTGCGACATAATGAAATGAAAGTATGCAGAATAAACGTAACTTACGGAAAATGCAAGACATGAACAAAAGCGTATTGTTTAAGCTTTAAATGATAATAACGGGCAGTAATGACGTTGCATCTGACTTAAACTAAAAACATTTAATAATTAGATTGAAAATTAAGTAAATTGAAAATATGCTGAAAGACACTTTGCGATTTACTTTCATTATTTTTTAAAACAATAATACAAAATAATTTAATTTAATTCATGTACAAAAAACATAAATTATTATGCATTTATTGTTTAATTAACCACACTTCTTAGTTACATGATACAATAGAATTTTGGAAATTAATGTGTGCGTGTGTGCGTTCTATTTCAATTTAAGAATTAAAATGAATTAATATATGATCGATTCAATAGACAATTATCTATTCTCGACAACTCTACAAGCCGTATTCTGACTTTATTATCTAATTTATTTTATTGTAAGTTTTTAGAAACAAAAAATGGGTTACATTTAGTAAAATTATTTTTCAATATTATATCTTAGTACATCGCGTTTAATTCTTTTTTGATCGTTGTCACCAATTTTTTACTGTTAATTTTTACGGTATGTAAACTGCTCTTCATCTTGAATATTCTTTTGAGCAACGCTTGACTATCACGGTAGATATACATCGAGATATACATCTAAAAAGAGCGTATAAAAATTTTGCTATTGACGTTTGAATTAGATCGGAAGAGTCGCATAAAATTTCGCCCGATAATACGATTTCAATGTAGCGAAATCTAACGAGGGCGTGGGAGCGTTCTTATTCAAGTCCCAAAGATGAAATTCTGTTTGCATTCGCATCGTTGTTGCACCTTTACAAGAGAGAGATTGAGATGTAGTGCGTCATACAACTGATACAACGACGAAGTTCCGCGTTGTCTTGTTTATTTGATGAAAATCAACACACGTGCAGATCCACACGCGAAATTGTGAGTTCAAGCAGAAATATAAATGTTGACACTCTTAATTGCAACTGAAGACAATGGCAAGTACATTGTTAGAAATTGTCATACTAAGTTTCGTGAAAATATGTAGCATACTTTCATCTTACTAAGAGTAATATATTTAGTTACTACGTTAATTTATTACGTATGTTAAGGTATCTACGAACTGTTAAAAGAAACGTAGCAAAAAAATTCAGCCTTCTTTAAAAGGCTGTACAAATACACATCCTTGTAGAGTTAATTTCATTTTACTTTAATATAATATTAACCCTTAAATGCCAGCGGACCCCAGACCCTTTAGAATGATATATTTTCAAATGTTCCCCCCAAAAATGGAGCTCATCCTCCTATTGATGATAGTTGAGTGATTGACCTACCCGGTTGTACACTTAGCAGTACTCAGTTTACTTAATTTTTTATACTATGTTGAAATTGAAATTTTAACAATATAAGCATTTTATTCTCTTTTCTAAGCCTTGAACAACATTGAAAATAATTTTTATAACTAAATATCAAAAAATCAATGAGTAAGGAGACATTTTTCATGCTGGGGTCTTTTAGACCCCATGTGTCATTTACGAGATTCTTGAGAGGTGTGGCATTTAAGGGTTAATCGTCTACTGTAGGCAATTATATTTAACGACCTTTAATACACACGTATTAAATTCAACTTGAATTTTCAAAAGAATAATTTTTCCCGAGAAAAATGTTCTTATAATATTTTATCGCGTCCTTCTTTCTTCACTTCTACCGAATCATCGCTGGGAAGAGTCTCGCAGATAGCATCTTCCATCGCGCCATTATCAAAGTAAATCCCTTGAAAAATAACTTTGACTTAACGTATCAAGAGCCCTATTTCAGGTGCCAAAGCTTTGACCTTTCCTTTCTGTGAGGTATAACCGTAGAAATAGCGCATGAATAGAATTAGGACTTTGCTACGTACCACCGTTTTTTCTTCCCGCCGCAAGATTTATTGCGATAGTTTTTCCATCGATGCGGGTACCTCCATGTTAACCGCGAAATTTCCTCCAGTCACGAAACGCGGAGATATTATCGTTCCCCGAGGAAGAACTTGCTTCGCGTAAAACAGTTTGCAGAAAAAAAAGAAATAAAAGTAAAGTTGCGACAAAGAAAAGTTGCTGCGAAACTTTCACATTTGCTTTGCGCGTTTCATGCAAAATCTGTAATCATTTGGAACCGTTGTTCCACGCGCGGACGCGCGCACATTGTTTAATTAATAATTAAAATAATGAAACGTCATATTTCAGCGACAAAGTTATTTTTTGCTGCGTTTAGCTTCGGCTTCTCCAGTTTCATCGAAAATATATTACAAGTAACATAAAGGAAGTCATTATGCGTCGGTTTTAATTAAGAGCTTTGTAAGTGTGAGTTAAAGGAAATGTAGGTACGACATAAAATGCAAACGGGACGAAACACAGTCTTAATCAGACGCTTTGAAGGCAAGTGTGTTGACAATTGTAAAGTAAATTAAATTGATGTAAATTTATGTTTATGTAAAGTTATGTTAAGTTTTAATAATATAGGAATCGTATCATTGCGATAATTTAAAAACATAATTATTAATTTTAGAAACAATCGACATACTTAAGCACGAATCACTCTTCATTACTTTTTTTTGTAGACGCGGTTCTCTTTCTAACTATATAACCTTGTGCATTGTTCTCAAACGATAACGGTATCTTTCACACACCCGTCTCTGGAATTGGTCTTATCGAGAGGTACGCACGCGTCCTTTGTGAATACTGGCACCAGACCCGTTTATCATGCAATTTTTCTTATTCCACCTTTCTATTTTACGCGTTGTCGTTACTCGCGTCGTCGGAACAGGCGCTTCCTCCATCGCGGCGCCATCGCTTCGACGATTTGTTACGCGAGCGTCACCGAGCTCCTCTTTATCAAGCTCGGCGCTTGGAAAGAAGGACACTCTTCCGTACCATTTCTTCCGTATTAATTGGTGGAAAGGGGAGCTTAATAAAGCGAAACACGGGGGCGTCAGGCGTTTGCCGGTGCTGGCCTGCTCCGCCTCCGTTCTTTCTCTCCATCCTTCTTGACTCGAGTTTAATGATAGCCGAATATACTTTATAGCTATTCTCGATATTAATAATCCCAGAACCGCTGTATACGTTTGAAATTTTTATTATTGCGAACTAATAGTAAATAGTAATGGAAAAGAAACACGTTCACATAATCTATATATCTTGATATATTTGTACACACTGAAAAAAGGGTTTGGTTATAATAACCAAGGTTTTTGGTGAAATAGCTTCAACTAAAGGGTTTAGTGATTATGACAAAATATTTGGTTAATGTTAACTAAATTTGTTAACATTAACCAAATTATTTCGTCATAATCACTAAATTCTTTAGTTAAAGCTATTTCACCAAAAGCCTTAGTTATTATAACTAAAACCTTTTTTCAGTGCATATAGAAAACATTTTTTTTTATTTTGCAATCTGTGAATGCTGGTGTTGTGAGAATACTTACTGTTTAATCCAGAACATGAAATATATTCTACCTTACTCTGCTCTCTCTTTTTCTCTATTTGCTTCTCTATGACTGGAGTTCTACAAAGAAGTTTACTACAATTCCGTAAGTTTCTTATTGGGGCAAATTCGTGGCGCCGCGTCTGCTTGTCCGATTTATACTCGCCACTTTAACAACCCGGAAAAGGAGTATCGCTCGTATTCTTCGACCGCGTTGCTTCCGGGACTCGTGAAACTATTTTTCGATATGTCGCGAAGCATCGACCATTCTTTTCGAATGTACCGTGACTCTCGAAAACGGGTTCTTGTACTGCAAGACGCGTCACCTATGTCTGGCCGGTCCTGATCCTACTTGTTTCGCGTCGTTGAGAGCCGAGCACGTCGAGAACGTCGTTCAAAACAATTTGTCAGGATTTATCGCGACACGATTGAAACGATAATTAATGGATTGAACTATAACTCGGGAGGGAGAGACGGAGTGTCTCTTCAGATTGCTAAAAATTATACACGGTTGGTGAAATATTTTATTTTTTGTTCGAAATGGATATTAACACGGTTCATCATCTGTTAAATTTACGATTCTTTAATTCGCGACAAGTGAATAACATGTATTGTGATCAGAGAGTGTCTATAAACGGAAGGAGTATTGCTTCTCGGCGGACATAAAACTGTCTATCTGCCGTCGAGATAGAGATGTATCCGACACACGACATTACATTACACTGGGAAATAGAGGAAATATCGGTCGCATAAACGAAGATGGACACATAGATGAAATAGAGAAATCATGTTTTGCATGACGCTATCATGTGATATCATTTTTGATTATATTTTTCAACATTGTTCGTAAACAATTTTGCTCCAAATAAAAACTGAATTATCGAATTTATTCATAAATTAAATGTTTTATCTTTAGAACAAATTGAGAAACTTGAGTTATCAAAATTTAAAGATTTTAAATTGTATTAATCTTTGCCTTTTTTTTAATTCGCTCCAATTATCACGAACGTCTCCCTATATTTTTTAAATTATGTTAAAATTACTGATATTTGTCGCAATGGAAAAAAGTATATATATTAAATATCTGGTGAGCTGTTAATCGCTGCATGACGTAAAATTTCTCTTTGTCATAAATCGATTATATAATACACGTATACAATCAATTACAAAACACACACACACACACACAAACACAGAGCGTATTCTAAAGATTAGTTGAAGTACAGAATCTCAAAATATCTAAAAGTAGATCACAATTATAGTATCTACATTTTGTCTAAGAAATTAGACAAAATTAGCTGAGTAATGAAAATCAGTATCCTACTATAAAATCAATAATGGACACATCGGTATACATACGTAGTTTTAAATGCGAATCTTGTGTAATTTCACGAGATAATTTTTATCGCTTATAACTCAAAAATTTCATGACCAAGGTATTTTTATCCTACGATTTTTAACTCGAATTGATTTCCAGAACACATCAATTCAAGTATTATATGATTGTTGCGGAATATCTTACATACCATTCGATTAATGTGTCATTATTTGATATAGAACGCTCTGAATTGTAATGATATAATGTGACAAAAGTGTCAAATTATAATATATATATCAATGTTTATAAACTTCGATCAGTTACTTTAGTTATAGTAATGCTAAAAATTCAGTATGATTGATGACGCTTAGCGAGAGAGATGACATGAGGTCCGAATAGACCCTTTGCATTTTAGCATTGCTGACGGGATGAATTTTTCATGTGTTCTTTATATATGCCTTTATAAATTTTAATTTCGACATATACATATATATCTAGTTATTACATTGCCAACAATATAATAACTAGATACTACAACTCATCAAGTTTCACGCTATCAAAATTATTATGACACATTAATTAAGAAATTAGAAAATCCAATTTTAATGGAAAACATTTAATATTAACATTTAATATTACAAGTCACTGTATTATTATACGTGTTCTGGAATTAAACATTTACATCTCCCAACCTGTCCATTTCAAGACAATGAAATTACGAGATGTGTTTGTCATATTCACAAATCTGTTACCTTAGATTAAATTAAAAGGTAAATTAACACTCACACTAATACGATACAACAGCAGCAGCAGTAGCTCTGTTTCGTCATCGCTGAACGCCTCCCAAGTCTGCTCCTATTGTTAGTTTTTTCTCGTTCACACAAACCAACACTCATGAAAGAGTAGTTAAATACATATATTCACGCGCATATTAATCACTCGTTGCCGAAATATTTAATATTTTATAATAAAGTATAATTCTATGCCTTGCGTTTCGAATTATTTCCGATAAGTGGATTATTATCGTATATTAAATCTCTCATATACACTTGTTTAAAGAAGAAGATTTATTCATACATCGATCGAAAATGTATATATATTTGCACGTGAAATTAATAATGCACGGCATTTCAGATGTTAATCGTGCATAATGCTCAATCTCACGGAATACGCGAATTAATAATTAATTATTATTAAGAAACGATCGATGTGTATTACACAAAGATTTTCATACTTGAATTATTCGTTCATTACAATGCATTCTCAATTTGGAAATGGTAATAACTGATTATAGTATTTAAATTGGCGAACAGTTTAAAGCGACAAGAGATATCGAAACCAAGTATTTAAAGAAATACATATCAGTGTGGTCCATGTATTTTCTCTTGTAATGTTATCTGTAATTTTGCGACGGTTTACTTGACTACGAAGGGGAAGAGAGCGAAGCCCGGCGTGTAAATGCAAATACCCATGTAACTTAAGTCGCATTAAAGGGCCAAGCTGTGAATAGTGGTACAAGAGATTTGCTCACGCGAGTCTCACTCGCATCAGACAAGGCGACTCCTCGTTTCTCGTAATCTCCCTTTGGTTGGACGTAGTAGTTAGACAAGCGTGACTAACGGCTAGTAGCAGAAATACGATTTAGAATGCCGTGTGGAGATCGTGACACATCTATATTATGAATCGTATCTTTCCGAGAGCGACGTGAAATTTCGGCAAACAAGTCTTACAGGTTTGTAATGTCTATAATATGGCTTAATTTCGAAATTATCTTTTATCAGAAGAACTATTTTATATAAAACATTATAACATTTTAAAAACTGAAAGCTTTAAATTATTTTGAAATATCATAATAATACAAATAAATAAAATTTTATATTTAATTTTTAACTTATTGTTAATTATATTTGAATTTTGTGACATTACGAATTTTTTAACAATTAGAAAATATTGTAAAATTTTTATTTTGAGATTGTATACATCGTCCAATTACTCAGCATTTTTTCCGTACATTGATAAAGAATCTCATCTTAACGAAATGTTGATGCAATAAAGATCTATCACGACAAAAATCTTTGATCCTTTATATATTGATACAGATTTTGTTTTTCGTACGAATTGTTTATCGCTGCAATTCTTTATTGATTGCTTTTATTAAAAAATTCAATTTCTTATGCAAGAGAAAAAGAAATATTGCGTTACGCTTCATTGGTACGCTGCAATATCGAGCGCTTCGATCCTCTTAAAATAATCAATTCAATTATTTTAAAGTCATTATTCTACTAGGACTTGTTTTATACGTTCAATAGCTTACGCTCGACCGTGCCCTTTACCAAGATGCTGTTTTTCTCCCTTTTTCCCTCGAACGTATTTTCCGAGCCGGCTTTTCCTGCGGCATTCCTTGAGTGAGAACGATTTACTATCGCTTAAGTTACTTTAATTGAAAGCCATAGCAAGTGATAGGCTACAGTTCTATATAACGTGATTCGTGACGGATGCGGAAGTTGGTCGAGTGAACTGATCAATTCTGATTCGATCAATTGTGACCGACAGTAACGAGCTCGTTAATTAGAGCGTCGTCTATTTGATTTTTCTGATGTCGTTTTTCCACAGATATCTTCGCAACAACTCGCTCGTATATTGATGTTCGTATATCAATAATTGCGAGGTTTGCCTATTCGTTCGTTGTGTCTATCATAAGTGTTCATGTACAAAATGATGTTATTAAGCTTGGCACCGTTTTTTATATGCCTTATATACTCTATTATATATTATATATTTATATTTATATATTTATATATTTATATATTTATATATTTATATAAAATTATATGCAAAAATTAGCACATTATTAGAAAAAAAAATTTTCTTTGATATTGTATGTGTTTACGTATATTTTAGAGAATTTGAGAATAATTTTTTAGAAATAGTTTTTTCGTAATAAGAAGAAAGAATATAATGTATCACAAGTAACTTTTCAACTTATAAAGTCTGTTCTTTTACGTTTATGAACTTGTAAACGACTTGTAAACGAAATACTGTGATCAGTTACAATAAAAATTCGATAAAAACGATAAATCACGGAACAGAATTTAATACTCTAATATATGGGAGTTCTTTTCATTCTACAACTTCATATTCTTCATGTTTGTTTTACAGTTCGCTTTTTTACTGCCGTAAGCTTCTTACTTTGCGAGAAGTCTGCTCTGTCTTAAGACAAGCGAATCAATCTTGTAATGTGTCGAAATGGCTGCGTAAAAACTTTCAAGCTGCTTCGATTAATCATTATATTCCCCGATATCACGATTTTCTAGGTTCAGAGGTCCCTGCTCGTCGATTCGATCTCTTGTTCGCTACCTGCTTAAAGTTAATTTAATTATCTTGGAGTTCGTCAGTAATTTATATTTGACGGATGGCGAAATTTAGGGTGGAACTTCACAATCTTAGGGAGATTAAATATGGAGAAACGATCAATGGATGAAAATAGATAGTACGCATGGAACTTTCGACTGTGCTTCATTCGTTATAGGAGTTAAAAAGTATCGTGTTTTCGTAGAATTAGAATTTTACAAAGCATATAAGTTCGATATTCCATTTATCTTTTATCGGGTTATATTTATGGGCATAAATTTTACGGCGTTTGATCGAAGAGGATTAATATTTGATGGCCAACGAGACGATAATTAATTCGTAGATAAAATTTATGTTTTATTCAATAATATTAATATAATGTTTGATATATTTAATAATAATATTAAAACTTTAAGCGTATGATATACTAATATATTTTTTTGCCAATTGTCAAATGTTTACTTAATTTTCTCTTTAAAAATATCGAATGGTAAATTGTAATCTATCTAAAATCTTGATCTTAATTAAATATAGAGACTTAGGTGCTTTTAACAGACTAGTCCATCAAATTCGTAGAATTCTCTCCAAGTTGAAAGGTATTACGCTCGAGTGATGTACTGGACTGTGCGGAAAATAAACCCGCGCGGAAAATCCCCGGAATTTGGAATCCGCAAAGCGCACTCGACTACACACTGTCACCCTGTGACAATTTATTGTGGAATCGGATGGAATTAATCACATCCATTCCGCTCAATTGGTAACAATATGGTTAACACGCAGTTACATATCATCGATCACTTAAATATTCTATTTATCTTTCTTCAAGCGTATTTTATAACTTAAATCGTAGGACATTCTTATAAAACTAAATATAATTCAAGTTAAGAATTGACCTCATTGTCAGTTTTAAGACGTCGCTTAACAGATAATAATGCAACACTCAAGCATATGATTGCGAATCGTGTAATAAGTGGAAAGGTTCCGTGTACGATCGCGCGTTTGTGAGTGACGCGGAAGAAACAATGATTGCGCTGACCATTGTCGAATTGGGCAGACATCCGGCCGTTCGTTTCACATCGATTCACGTCAACGGTACTTTTTTCAGATCCACTTTCAAGCGACGCAGGGTACCTTTATAGCGCGCGGTAGAATTTATATAAAAAGAGCAATTCCATTATTTTCTCGCGCGTTTAACGAGATTCCCCGGAGCGATGCAGCTCCATTATAGCTTGCGAATGTATATCCCTCTATCCAGGAAGCTTCATCACTCTGTCAAAGCGCTTTGCATCCCTATCCCAAAAGTGGCGTTATGTTGTATTAACGCAGCATTGTGTCAACGTATCTCGCGAAAACAGCTCGCATTTAAGTTAAATCAATTTATCGACATAACAGCTCCATCTCTTTTCGTGTTCGGTATTTATAAACTATACTTTCCCGTACAGCAACGTATATTAATTTTGATAAAGTTGCAAGTTTAATAAAATAAATGTTATAGAATTTTGTATTTTACGTATCATACAAATTATGGTAAATTACATTAGAGAATCAGCAGAACATTCACAAATAAGAAAGCAAAATATTTATGGCAAGTTATAATAAATACTAAATGAATGTAAATTATTATCATTTTAAATACTTTTAATTTTATAAGATATACCTTTTAAAAGCCGAAAGCCATTTTGGATTGCAAACAAAAAATTAATATTCAAAATGATTTGTTATTAAAAACACGAGAGAATATTTTAAACATTTTTATGTATTTCGTTATTTAATTATTCATTATACTCAGGGATGGGTAATTCGCATATCATTAGGAAAATATGTGTGCTGACGGCTGCAAAACTTGTATCACGTATAAATGTTTTAAATGTTGTGTAAACACAACATAATGTGATTTATAAGGACTTTTAACTATGTCGCAATTGGAGAATGTATGTCAGTTTTTACCTCGGTATTGCGAGCACTATTTATCTCTTCCCAGCGTAAACGGTATTTATTTCCTACACGGAATATATGCGCATTACGCGGTATTGTTTCGTACGCTTCAACGATTTATCACGAACATGACATGACAATAAATTATTATGTCACTTCCATAGAACACATCAAATTGTCTCTATATATAATTTTAATTAATTATAATTCTTGTAATTCTTCTACAACAAAGGAATCTATACACTATAATATAGTGAATTATACTCAATCAATTTCTGTAATATTCTTTTTCTAGAAAAGAGAGAGAATCCATAAAACTTTATTTTTTTTAGATTTTACATATATCAATTACTATATTTTGATGTGCATTCTTTAAACAATGGAGTATGCAATTAACAATTTATTGATTTTTAAAGCCAAAAATAAATTGGTTTTAAAAATTAATATTATTTAAAGCCAAGGCATAATCTAAAACAGATAGAATAATCTTGAATAGTTTATACACAAAAAATTATCACCATTAAAATAACTAATTTTTCTTGGAATGTTCAACATTAAATTAAGAAAAGAGTTATTTAATATTTTTTGCACATGTTTATTAAAAAAATTTAAAAATTTGCTGCTCTTTGAAAGGGCTTTAAAACAGATATCTCTTTTACAATAAATATTGATTTAATTTAGATAGTCAATAAATTTGATTGAAACTTGATGCAGCGTTAGCACGCGAATTCTTCGTACCATCAAGCTCTCTTCGGTAGAAACAATGGAATGTTCGCTTGGCAGTCTTTCATAACTCTCACTTTATTCCGGAAGCACTCTCCCGAAAAGCACGCGATTCTACAAAGACAAGTCTTATCTATCACAACGCTTCATCCATCCCGGCATATTTTTATGTCAAGGGAATACACGAGCGTAGTCGCATTGTTTCTGACGAGAAAATCAGAACACGAAAAGTTGAAATTGAGCTAAGGATGTCATTTCAAGTCACATATATATACGTCTTTAAAAAACGTCGCTATTATTAATGGTCTTTTGTTTCTCACTTATATTTGTTATTATTATTCATTTTCATATCAGTAACATTTTAATATTATAATTTTATTTATTAAAGAAGCGTTACATATAAAAATATCATATATCGAATTCTGCTTTCTTCGAAGCTTATAGTTTTTGAATTATAAAAAGAAATAGTTAATTTATTACGGGCTGAATACAAGAGATAAGCAAAGGCGGCGCGACTCACTGTCAGATGTGTAAATTCATAACAACGTTTTATGAATGTATTTAATATGAATTTTATTGATTGAATTAATTACACATCATCTACTGAAATTCTTAGCAAGAATCTGTGAAATTCCATCACAGAGGGTTAAGTTATCTCAAATATGACTTTTATCACTGACATTCTCATATTTCCGCGACGAGAAGAATGCTTTAAGTTACAAGGTGAAATGTGAAATTAAGTTTTCGCACATATGCTCTCCGTGTCGGACGAAGGCGGCAAAGAAGAGCGATGACGCGCCGTCGCCGTCGCTTTGATAATTCGTCGAGCGAGCCGAAGGGCCGAAGCACGGCAACTTTCCCAATAAATGAGCTTTGAGATCTTTCGGGTGCGATGACAAGGGGACGGCCGACAAAAAGAGGGTTCTGCGACAGAAGGACACAACGCGGTGACGAAACTTCGTTTACGATGGCGAACTCTTCGCCCGACGTAGAAATAGATAGGCGGCCCGGGTTCGGTCGCACGTGGTTGTCGCGCCTTTGATCGTTTCACGCAAGATCGGTCCTTGGTACTGACACACGTATTGAATGTGCAGGCCTGCCGGCGAATATACATGGGCCATGGAACCCGGTCAGACATGGCATATGTGACGTCATAAGCTGCAACCTATTCTCCAAAAGTTCGTCAGCACGCGACAGAGAACGAGATACCTATTCTGGAAGACTTGCAAAGATGCAATTTATTTAATATGTCCCTTTATAGTTGTCGATCTTAACATATTTTCGTATTTATAAAGAAAAGCAAGTTGACGTGAAGTTTCTAGATACGATTATTTGAAGATTAATGGCGTAGTGCAGTAAGTTACGATAGAAAATCAATATAATTCTACATAAAAATATAGCATTATATTTTTTTCTACTTTCTTAAATAAAAGCTATTTAGGAAGATACTAATAAACGCTTTTATCATCTACTAAAAGTTAAATATCAAAATTACTTATGCTTCAAATATATCAGAATGTTATCAGTTAAGTGGAGCATTTACCAAATTACTTTTTACTCTAAAACATGACGTTAATTAAAAGTTCTGATTAACAATTTCTGTTTATTAATTACTAAAATCAGTCATTCTGCACTATGCTATTTTTCAATAACGCACATCATTAAAAGTTAAAATGAAGAAAAGTCGTTTGCCGCTTATGACGTCGTAAACACCGAAGATTTATATGCATAGATAGAAATGAGTTTTTTACAATATTAAAAATAATAATATTACATAGCGTTATAAAATACATTCAAATTTGATTCTATAGATTTCTGATTCAAGATATTTCCGGGTAGTTCATTAATATTGAAAAATATATCATGATTTTGTCGGGTGTTGTTTTGTCGAATTTTCCGTAGCCCCGAACGATCGCTTAATTAGGACTGGCTAATTATTAGCAGTGACGTTCGACGAATAATGTTCACTATACAGAAGCAATATTCCAGAGCGTTATATATAGCTGCTTCAAATTAATTGCACAACAATTACTAATAATATGTCATATCGCGCGTAGTTAGGCACTACATAAAATATATTATGAGAAAACTTCAGTATTATTATTAGATTTCCTTCCCCTACTTCTCTTTCTGTCGCTTTTGATTAACACCTATTAATAAAACATTACAATTAAACTCACTATTTACTTAAATTGTAAAAAAATATTAATGGTCCTAAAAGTATATTTCAATAATGTTAAAGTTCTTTCTTTAATCACGTATTTGACTGATTTGTTAACTAATCTACTTATCAATCAGACTGTCTTTATTATGTATATCAAATATATTTAATTAAAAAAGTTTATTAACATAATTTTTGAAAATTATCATAAAATAAATATGGATATGGATATGGATAATGCATGATGCATTAGTATAAATAACTGTTGTCTTTTTAATTTAAAAATAATTGAATATATAAAATTATTTTAATAACATAGAGAAATGATGCGAATTGCGTGAAAACAATAGAATATTAATTACAACGTATCTCTTTTTTAATATTATACAATAAAGAGAATTTTTAATGACTTTATATTTTATGTAGCCGCATAATTAACCAGAAATTCGGCATCTAGCAGGCACTCTTGCAGATTGACCAATAAGAAGGTCACACGATGTTAAGCGGTGGGTGTGATAAAAAATAAGGTATAAAGCTGCGTCTCCACTGGAACAACAAGGAGCAATTTTTTGCTGCTAAATATTTCAAAATAATCCGACATGTGTCAATTTATGGCAACATTTTCTCTATACGTTGAAGCAACATAATCACAGGAACATTTGGATTTTGAGTTTTGGGCAACATTTTTGGATAATGTGATCATATCCGCGACTGTGTCCATGGCAACTGAATGTCCACATTGAAAGAACATTTGTTCTTGTTGCGACTTGTTGACGTGTGTTATTATTATAGTTTTTTCCTTCATCTTTACCGCTTCGAAAGGAAACACGCAACAAACGGCAACATTTGTCGCAGGCAACAAAAATATTGAGACACTTCAAGAAACTTCCGGCAACAACTAGCAACTTTTTTAAGAAACATGGAACATCAACAAAAAGTTCTTCCAATGGAGACGCAGCTTTAACGTAATGTAACATTAATGTTACCCAATTTGGATACAATGACACTGCGCAGAGAATTCGGTGGTCGGACAATGAGGCAGCTAAATCCTGCCGTTGTGACGTTTCGTCGTCGGAAGGGGACAGCATCCCTCGTCAGGTCAGGAAATAGTTCCCAATTTTTCTTTCCGTGTGGCAGAAAGGGTAGATCCACAGGGACGGATGTTGGGTTTTACTTGACAGTTTCTAAATTTACGAGTCTTACGACATATCCGCTCACTTCGCGCATTTGTCCTCCGAGGGTGAGCGGGAGGATGAGGATTTGAATAACGACAGAGATATCCTCCCTAAGCTCTCTTTACTGAGTCGTCACGGTGGTTTTCTCTCGTTCTGTCCCTATTATTATATTTTTTATCAGAATCTCTCTTTCTCGTTGTCTTTTTTCGAAAAATCGCATAAAATCAAGATCCTTCGATGGTATCAACCTTGATTTCTCATTTTCGCTCGTCCTTCAAATATCGCTGATGCTTCACCAACAATAAGTCTTTCCTCGTATCTTCCGTTTAAACACTCTGAGTATTCTCGATTGTTAATACATCCTATTTTAGCATAATTGAGTATTAATAACCGCGGATAATTATCGACCTTTTATAAGGATTGATATATACAAGGCGTTGTGCGATGTTCTCGCAAATTTCCGTTACAAATTTCTTGCGCAATTTAGAGTCAATTAACGAATTGCCTCGCTTAAATAGAATTCATTCGATTAAAATTTAAAATTACTGCTACATTTCTCTTGGATATATACACAGGTTATTTGCGGAATTTTAATGAATATCTTTCTCCGATATCGTTCTTTAATTGTATAACCGCTAATGGTAACACTATTAATATAAAAGAGCATTAAAACCATTTCGTAGAAAGTGAATTTCGAGTTTAATTAAAAATGAATGGAAAGAGCCGTTATTAGCAAATCGGTTTTGACTTAACTACATATGCTCTGATTTCTACGTGTTGCTGGTATATTGTTAGCAATCTAAGGCCTTCTATTCACGATTAACCCACTTTCTTAGATACTCACGCGAGAGATGCCCTTTTCTTTTTTTTTTTCACACAAACGCACCCGTTGACTGACAAGGGAGTAGGCGAAAGTAGGGAGCACGTCGAATCTCCTATATTGTATTATAGAACGAATGGTGACTGATGGGGTGCGACGTGGAATGCGTGCGCGTTTCCACGTGGAATCGCGTCAATCTCTCCCCCGAAAACGCGGCAGAGTAACAAGACGGATATACGTCCGAAAACACGGGGAGTGAATAAAACCGGCACCTTTCATCCCCTCGTATCTTCCGTCAGACAGTGATGTGAAAAAATGTTGATAAGGAAACTATTGATCGCGCGACACATCGTTATTTTTCGAGGGTTTATTTACATCGGCTATACATTAATTCCGTCAGGTCGGCTAATGATTTACTCGAAACGAGACAGCGAGTGATCGACGATCGTCATGAACGTGAGATGTTTCCCTTAAAATTATCGGTAAACAGCTGTGCGATAAGAAATTATCTTGTAGTATTTTAAAATTGTTCTTTTTTTCTAGCGGGATTTAATAATGTGATGACATTAATAACGAGCGATCTCGAGTACTCCTTATTAAAAAATATGTAAGATATAAATATCGAAGATAGAAATTGTAACTCAAGAGTATATTTGGAACTGAAATTTATTTATTATATCTCCTTTTATTTATATTTTTTAAGTGTGATCTGTAACGTTATTGGATAAATTTTTCTCGATGACTTTTTTTACGGCGGATTCAGTTATAAATTATAAATCAACCAGAATGCGCAAATGTCAAGACATTGCTCTTCATCCAGAAGAAAAACCGAACAAATAACAGCTAGAGGTGAAAGGTTCATTCTCAGATTCCATCTTATCATGCTCGGTTGATACTCAACGCTCTATTGTGTTGTATTCGTTGAACTCTCCCCTTTATTAATCGAATAAATTCATCCGTAATAACAAGCGCGAAATGTCTGAAGCACATCTGTAGCGGTGCTTTAATGGATCGTATCAGGTCCATATAACTTCATGAATATTTATTTCGAACATCATGAGCAGTGCCTGACGGGGTATCAGAATCAATGAAATATCAAAGGTTATTGAGAGCGAAAGTGTAATACGTCGATGACGAAGAAAAGAATAACCGTACTCTGTGTCTCCTATTAAAATCCCTCCAAAATACGTGCGAATTTGTGAATCGATCTGACAATACTTTGCGATTGCATTCCGATCCGGGAACGCGACGGGACCCGGGGCAGTAAAATCAGAGCGATTTTCGTGTTTTCCTCTGGATATTCGATTGAATGCTCGCGCGCTCGTTTGGGAACGGACTGACTGACGCGGTACAATTTCCGATGCAATTTCGTTTCCTCCTTTGTTTAATACGCCGCGTATACACACATGCTTTGTCGCGTCGCTAAGGTAACCTGGATCGAGCGAGATTACACTATCGCCCCGTTCGCAGCATGCCTGGAACATGCTGCTTCGGCTTTTCGTCACGTGCGTGTACAGAAAGCCTCGATAGTCGTTTCCACGAATGCTGTAAATGCTGGAGAATAACGTAGCGGTAGGGAAAGAGGAGAGAGAAAGAGAAAGAGATTGTCAACACGTAGCGAAATGTGCAGTATGTGCACGAGTGTCTTTTACATTTTTACAGAAGAACTCGGCGCGTTCTGTCTCTTTCTCTTACTGATGATTTTCTCGTTTCCTTTCGCGTCTTCGACGCTGCAACGGAAATTACGGCTGGTACCAAGTATCCGCGGACGCGTACAGCCATTGTTACGAAACCATTACCTTTTTTCTCGTTGCTCTTTTCGAGCATCAGCTGGAGACTCACTGATGCGTAATTCACGTTGAGTTAGAAGAATACGTTGGTTAAAGGAAATCTGTCTGGTGACGCGGGGGTTCTGTCAAGAAAAACCGCCTCAAATTGTCAAACGCGTAACACTTCGAGAGTCGATAAAATATCGTATAAAATATCAGGCTATTATAATTTTTTAAATTAAAGGTATAACTAGTGGTAGAATGTATTTTTAAAAAATCAATATTTTGCATGAATAGAGTTCGTAATTTTCTGTATCATTTATCGCGTCAGAGAGATGTATACTTCCGCGCGATGCCCAGCACGAGATCCAAGGTATTCAAAGGCTTGCTTTAAACATTCCTCTCTCTCTTCTCGTTAGCCGCATGCGATGGTCAGCGAATGACGCGCTAAATGAGATCGCCATCCGCTTATGTACCTCTTGCTCGACATGCACACGCAAAAGACAGCTCCGCTTTAAGAAGAGAGGGAGGCTCGGTTCTCTCTCTTACCCGTTTACCTCGCCTCCCTCTGGAAACGTGCAATTCCGTCACCGGTGGATACCACGTTGCGAGTTTATTACGTTTCACGGATCTCTCTCTTTCCACGAGAGAGAGAAAGGCTCGAAGGTAGCCGCCTCGAGTTTCCCGCGCCGCGCCGTGTTAATCCGTCGCTACACGTTATCCGTAATACTATACCGAGGCGAGATTGGGGCTGTTGGTTTGGGGATTGTTACAGTTTACAAGATTCTTTCCCAACGACTTTATGCAGCATGAAAACAGCGCGGTTACAGTAGTCTACCGAGAGTCTTTTGCAGCGGCAAAATAGCTCGTAAAATTAATTAAATGGTAAAAATTATTCACGTCCGTAAATACTTGAGATATTAGATTTATGTTTCGTTGCCTTTAAGAGTTGTACACAGTTAACATAAAACACGCGCTTTTTTACGCGAGACGCGTTAAATGCAGTTCGCTACATTGGCGAATTTAATTTTATATTTGATCTTATATGCGCCTGTAATTTGGTTTCAATATAAGATGTTATTTCTAAACTAGATTCCCAATTTGTATATCTTTGAAAAGTAGAGATTATTTGTTTAAGATAGAATACATTATTCATAGTTTTGTAACATATTCTCGGTTTTTGTGAAATACGGATTTAGAACAATTTGTGAAAATAAAATCTTAATTTTTTTCTGACAAGTTGGTAGAAGATGTTACCTTCCTGTCACGATAGTTCTACTGTAAGAACGTTGGATAACACACATCAGACAAATAATAAATCTGACTGATATATAACGTTGCACATACGATAAAAATACATCCGACTTCCCTTTCCATTGTTTCATCTTCATGACGAGGCTTCTTCAAACGAGCTCGTTTTGTCACATTGTCTGGTATCTCTCGGAGAGAGATTTCTCGGTACAATCTAAGTTCCGTTCATATCTGCGCGCTTGTATCTTGTTTGTGTTAAGCACTCTTAAGATGACAACTGTTAATTAACTTTTAGCGGTATTTTTACGACCAAACATCACATTACAATATTATCGTGTGTCATTGTATAATTAGAATCGAAATGCTCTAACAAGTATAAAATAGACTATCTCTCAGTATGTTACATCGACTTTAATTTTAATGATAGGATTTTTTATTAATCTAGCTTGCTCTCTCTCGATCCATCCATCTATTTATCTTTTAACTGAAACGTCGAAGTGTCATTAATTTTCGAGTTATTTGCTGATTATAAATGAATGGCTTTCCACAAACTACGCTGCTGGAGAACGATCATGTAACAAAACCTTATTACTCATTTAAAGTCAAATACATTATTCTTACGGAATATTATTTTTACTTAAATTTTAATTACCATCACTCTTAATATTAAATATTACAAAGTTTCCAGATATTGTAGCTAAAGTAAAATTATGTCTATGTTCATCGAAAGATCTATTATGAAATAATTCTCGTGTATATTAATTCGTTCTTATTATCTTGTTTTATATACGATGCGTCTCAATCAATTCCTTCTACATAAAAAACGATACTTTATTTTAAATCTTAATGATATTAATTAATAATATTAATAATAATTCTAATAATATTGATTATTTATTACTTATTTATTTCTCTAATGGTCAAAGTTATTTTAATGATAAGAGTAAATCCATTCTTCGTAATCGAATAAAATAAATAGTAGCAACGTCTATTAAAACAAAAAAATAAGTCGCGATATTTGAACATCGACTTTTTTCACATTAAATTACTGCTAAATGTCACTGAGCAATGCTTCACGAGACTTCATACAAAATTTATTAAGTCACTACCTTTCTATTCTTATATGGTTCAATCACGTACTTCACAATCAGTAAATCTAACAAAATTTCATTATAAAGCGTTTTATTTGATACTTTTCTAGTAGAAAAACAAATGATCTGAACCCCTGATTGCTATATATATTAAATCTTGTAATACCACGTTTTATTTAATAAATTCTAATATAGAAATACGAATTATTTAAACGCAGAGAACTATCTTTTATAAAATTGCGCGCTAATCTCGCTATTTCTCATATATGCATCTGACTGATGCATCTCAGTTGTATAAATATATTGAGATGACGATTGTTTATTAAAATATTCCCTGCATTTTACTCGACTTGTTAGAAGTTGAAGCGATAGAGGGAATGAGAATTATTACCGTTATTAAATTACTATTTTGTTACAAAATTCGAGCCCCAATTATTTCTTGGATTTGATATGTTGCTTTAAACTCGCCGGTTTAAACATAATACGAACATTACCATTTTCAGATTAAGAACGTGTAGTAATTCAAGCGAATTACCGGCTTGATTAATTAGCGAAATAATTAAAGTACAAAAATCTTTGTGTGATATATCGATGGGGAGAGACAGAGAGAGAGAGAGAGAGTTTCTTGATAATAATTACTGATTTATTTCGTGAAATTGTGTGATTAACATCGAAAATATCATGCAAAATTATTTTAACGTATAAATACTATAAATACATTTCCGATTAATATACGAGTAACTCTTCTGTAAACAAACATGTATATGTATAAGATATTTAATGTATGATAATAATTTATCGGAAACAATTCGAAACGCGAGGCGTAGAATATTTTCGCGAAATTATATTATAAAATGTTAAATATTTCAGGATAGCAACGAGTGATTAATACGTGCGCGAACTAAATCTCTTTTCGCGAGTGCCGGCTTATGTGATTGCAACAAAAGACTTGAGAGCAAGAAGAGAAGAAGCATCGGACAATGACAGAGTAGAGCTGCTGCTGCTGCTGCATCGTACTAGTGAGTGTTAAACTTATCTTTTAATTTAATTTAAAGCAATGGATTTGCGAAAATTGCCAATATATATATATATATATATATAACATCTCGTAGATCCATTGCTTTGAAATAGATGGTCTGAGAGATTAACGTAAATATTTAACTCTGAAATATGTATAATAATACGTCGACTTTTTTTGCATGAAAGAATGCAAGTACAATATAATACTTATAGAGAAGCATAGAGGCATTTGAGAAGCTAAAAAGCATTTTGGAGTTACACATTTCAAACAATTTAACAAAATAGCGTGCTAATGATTAATATATGTATAGTATTTCTATGTCATAGTGCTGTGTTACTTTAATCTTTCATAGCCTATTTATCTCCCTATTTATTGATTTTACATCAATTTATATCATGCATTTTCTATCTTAATTAATCATCAGAATACGTCGATAAGGCTTTGTAATGGTTATGCGAAAGGGAACAAGGTTAATATCTTGTAGGTATATTATAAGTCATGTATAATACATACATAGTATGTATTATAAGTCATAAATCATGTGACATACACGATAATAGCAACATTTCATTATGCAGTTATTATCATGTAGAACCACAGAGACATTGGAAACGTTATGGTGCAGTATCGTTCGTTCATTCAATATGTAAACACAGTAATAATAATTATAGGAACTCTATTATTAAACTCTCTTATTAAACAGAATGCGCGATGTTGAATGTTAATATCCAATATTGGTAGTATTCTTAGTATCCGCGCCGGTTGGTCGCACATGGAAAATACGAAAGTAAAATTGTGTAAATAATAAGATGATAATTGAATAAAGTTTAACTCCTCTTAATACGGGATCACATTACTACAATTGATTAATTAGCAAATAATAAATATATTTACGTACAATTCTGCGCCTTTTTCATGCAAACTGTTGAAATATTAATATCAAATAAATAATATCTCTAAAATGCTGATTCCATATGAAATAATAGTTATTTGTGCAACAAGTGCTGGAAAATGAAAATTCACGCACGAGTTGCATACCCTATTTTATGTTGCAAGTGCGTGGAAAGTGGCCTATCACGCGTCGCGTGCGTAATGGGCCATTTTCCATGCATGTGTGACATAAAAATGATTACGGAATCGGAGACTATTGATACTTGTATCGCTCGCGCGTTGTAATTGATTAGAATATTACACCTCATCTTATTTCTGGTATCAAAAATTTTAATTTTTATTTATGATACTTATTTAATCAATTTGAAATTGATTTCTGTAATTATTTCATATATTATATATATCTATGTTATTAATCGTCCCTCACGATAATAATCTTCGATTAATAGATAAATAAAATATTTTTTTAAACCATAATACACATCTCAAAAACTCTATTCACGTAAGTAAATAATATATCAAGTGGCAAAACTGTAATCGTCGTGCGTTTCATGAAAAGTTTGATGATCGTTCGTATTACGAGTTCTTGCCCTTCTTGCGCGTTAATACAAAAACATACGTTTTTAGCTAATTAATTTCAAAGTGTTATTAAAAAGATAATCACAATATACAATCATTTATTTAAATTATTACTTCTCCAGAATACAATTAGTATTCTGAAATGCTTGCAGGATTACTTCCTAATTTCTCGCGATTATTCAAGTGACAGCTGACTCTATATCACGAAGCTTGTGCAATCATGGCTCGTCTCTCCGTTTCATTACGTTCTTGAAATATATTTGACTTAGTCTTGAGAGGCAAGAGGCAATTCTTGTGGGTGGCAGCGGCGAGAATTCTCAGCACGAAATCGCGACAGGATGGCGCAGATTTTACCAGAAGCGGTTACGTGCTTGTTTGCTAGTTCGACCAAGGCCTTAACGCTTTCTATACGTGATGATGAATCCCGCTGAGGAAGGTAGCCCTCCAGCGCCGATTCAAAGATACGGACGCGGCGAAATCGGGTCAGGGGTCCTCGACGAGGCTTCCCCACGGACATAAATGAGGTTCCTTCTTTCGATACCCGACGACACGACGTAACTTTGACCGGCGATTTCGCACGTCGGCGACGCCTCTCGTCAAAGCTTCAATCGAGAGAGCGAATTTGCGCGTCACACGGTAATGTGCTTTGAAAAACGCGACGTTGAACTTCAAAATAGAAACTCCAGAAGCATCTTTCCAGCGATATTGATTATGCGATAAAAAGTGACTCGGTATACATAAATGTACCCTGTAAAAGAAGTCGAACGTTTTTTAAATAAATATATATTGAAGTAGAACATTATAATAATAATTGTAGCAATAATTATTAATTATTGCCACAATTAGTTTACTGAAGTATACATATATAACACTAATTTGAATTAATGTAATCTTCATTTACTCAATAACAGCTAGTTTTCCGAATAATTGGATAATGTGTATTTCGATAATCAATCCGCGCATATTATCGGATATTAAAGTAGATATTAAAAAATCCTATAATTTCTTCTATTTTTTGTTTCTTTCATGCGTTTTACAATCAATGATCACAGCGAAAGAAGGAATATTCATTTATAGACATAGTGTATTTAGTTTAGGTGTACGAAAAACCGATCAGAATAATTTGCCCTTGCAGCGTTATATTTCGATTATGATTATTATCTCTTAGAAAAGTTTAGCAGCTGGTCGGTATTTGAGTTCTCGCAAAGAAAGTGGCAAAGCCCTCTGGTAAAGGGTCGAGTGGATCTCGACCATGCCCGAAGGCTTCTCAAACGCTTGATAACTATTTTTCGGATCGGTCGGACGATTGTTAGAAGCGCGCGCTCGAGGCGTATTTTCTGTAGAAACGCAATTGCATGGGTCCGTACGTTTATTTTACAGCTCGCTAATTGAATATGAGCAAAAAGATGAAAAAAAGCAATGAAAAAGCAAGGGAACGAAATCGAGGAGAAAGATAAAAAATAATTTAAAAAAATTAGTAAAGTAATGACTTTCTGCTGCTCTCGTAGAGTTACACAATCACGATACTGCACGGTAAACGGCAGCGGAAAAGTACAGTAATGTTTTATTCAGAAAGAGCATATTTCTGTAGCTGAGAGAACCGTGTTTAGAACAACACGGTGGAATAAACGCGACACACGACGAGTGGTGTGCAATGCGGATATAATATAACAGCCTCTATAAAATATACCGCGAAGTTGTCGTCAGCATATCCGTCGTCTATTCTCGTCCGCGGCAGTTGGGATATCAGGCCGCTTTATCTCGTTGCGCGGCCGGAAAGAAGAAAACGCGCGCGACAGTTACCTTATTATTTATTACTACATAAAAGGTCGCGTACGCGGTGACAAGCGCTGTGCATTTCACCTCGGATAGAAAATTTTATTTCCAGATGCGAGAAAAGAGAAAGAGATAGATTTCTTTCCGCGAGAAAGCTCTTTTTTTTACAATTTTGCGACGTAGGATTCTATAGAGATTTGGACAGTGTTTTATATGCTATCTTTTTTTACCTTCTTTATTTTATTATTCTCTTTAGACGTGTAACTCAACATTTGCTACGTTTAAACAGAGCATTGGAGAAGATCTCTGTTATCGATAATTTTGGACCTTAACTCTTATATTGAAAGGAAGAAAGTTTATGTAATGTAGCAATAGCTTTACATTTACCGACTTTGAACAGCTGCAACGTAAAAGATTCGTTATAAGCTTCAATGGAAACGTAGTTATGTAAATTACATTGGACACAACACTGCCATGTGCGCGTAAGCTACTAATCGAATCGTTTTTCGATCACCATTTGCAAATAATCGACGCGGCAGCTTTGCAGTTCGTTACTTGTAGCACTTCAATTTACTCCTTCATTCGATCCATTGCAAAAATTTTATTTCCACGATTCTCGCCGCTTCCCCCAAATGCCTCGATTGAAGTGAAATATTTGTTCACGAATCGACAATGTATTCGTTCGATGTACGACTCTTTGGATTAAAAAATTCATTTTTTGTTTAGGTAAAGAAAATAAGATGGCAAAATTTTAGATAAAAGTGACCTGCTTGTAAAAAGATCTATAAGTTCTCATTAAATAATATTTTCGATCAAAGATAAATATCAATTTGTATTGGTAAAAATTATTTTTGTAATTTTATGAATACACATTAGTTATATAAACAGCTTTTTCTATAAGTATTTACAAATTAAAAAATCACTATAATGATCATAATTCCTTGAATGATAAATAATTAATATTTAAAAATATAGAAATATATATATTTTTGTTATTATTAATTTTAATTTTTACTAAAATTTTCAAAGTATATAGGTTTTAATGGAAAATCCATACGAATAAACCGGGCTAATTAAGAACCAGCGCGGTAAATGATGCGCGAAAGTTTTATTTATATATTTTTATTTTACATATTTTCCAACCTTTGACTGCGTGCCGACTAGATTTGTCAGACTTGAAACACAGCTCCGGTTGGAGTAGTAAAATCCCCCCCCTACACCTAATTAAATCGATTCGATTTAATTTTTGATGCTATATGCATCTAAAAAACTGTAAAGAAATCATCGCGAAAAATATTACCTCAGCCAGGGTTTGAACCTGGAACTTCCTTTTAATTTAATTTTTACTATTTAATTTTTATTATATAATTTTATAATTTATTTAAAGCTTTGCAAGCTAGATTGCTTTGTAGCCGGGACGATAAAAGAGCGAAACTCGCCCGTTCGAAAAGTATGGACGTGAATCAAAGATCTCGTCGAAATGCAAGCGTTTCAAGTGAATTCGCTTTCAACAAGTGGTTCGGGCCATTAGTCGCACTCAAAGCTCGCGAATATCGATAGCTCGCGTCCGCTGAGAAGCGAACGCCTCGTTAAACCGAGTTACCATCGTTGTTTCTCATGATCGGGAAAATAATTCATAGATTTTAACTTGTATAGTTTACACAGGATTTCCTGGGAGAGTCTTTAGTCATATTGTATCACAAATTTTAAGTTAACTCTCCTTCGCGTAAAAACTTGTTAAAATTCATCACTCGTCTTGAATCTTAAAACTCCAGAAATAGATATCTTGATAATTAAAACTTGATAATTAGATTTATATAAAGGAAAGGTCTAGTTAGAATCAATAAAAACGAAACATTTTATGCTTCTGATTCTATTGTCCATCTGATGTTCACTTGATATTTAATTTGCCAACGTTACTTAAATATTAAGCATAAATAATGCAGAAGTATTGCTACCTCGGTATTGAAACAACTCGGAAACAACTGTATCTTTTTAGTTTCTTTTCTATGGTTAAAAAAATATCCAACGATCTCGGGCATTATATACAATAATCTCGAAATATATTGCAGGATTTCTTTGAAAAAATGCTGCTACACGTTTCCGGCATCAAAGTAAGAGCGTTTTAGAAAAAAAAGAGAGAGAGAGATGCTAATACTATAACTGCTTATATCGCTGATTATAAAACGATGAGAAACTGAAAACTATTTTATAATCAAGAAACGCTCTGGGCTTCGATAATTATAAAAACGCAGGTTTTGATGGAAGATATCGATCGACCGCACATGCAACTCGTTCTCGAGTTTAATTATTTTCGCGCGCATGCGAGTCGCACAACTTCCTGTTCGTTTACAGGCGCGCGCGATGTCAATAGCGGGCGCCGTCAACCTTCGTGGTTGAAAGCCATTAATTTTAAAGCCACGTCGGAATGCTTATCGGACGAGCAAGCCGAAGTGGGAAGGAGGAGTTGGACAAGTATGAAACAGACAGACCGGTAGCGGCATTCACGTTCGCGATGCGAACGAACGGTTTGGTTTAGAAGCAGTTAGACAATCGTTGGAAAACGAAGTAGCGATTCCGTTAATAATAGACACGGAGCTGCGTGCTTCGACCTGTCGCCTGGCTAACAAATTTTTATTGTAAAAATACGCTCAGGCCAAACAAAGACATTTTAGTAGCACATTTCAAGAGTTTAATGTTTATTTTTTTTTTTTAAGTGATAATTATTGGCAAGTTTTTTATTTTCCACATTAAATCTTAGAGACGAATAAGATACATCGACGTATCTTATTTGACGCGTTGCACATTACGTCTGCACCTAAAATTACTATAAAATAAATACAATAAAACGACCTTTATCTATCAAGTCTAATGAAAACTGCACAGTCGCGAGCAATTCTCTAAATTGAAATCTCGGAACGCGCTCGACAGCTTCCTTGCATATCCCAGTGCATATTTTATGCGCATCCGTTACGACTCGTCGCATCTCGGTTCGTGGTCAACGATGTGTGAACACTGCGCGTAAAATTTTTCTCCGCAATCCAATCGAAGTCAAGAAATTCACGCGCGAATCGACCGATGCCAATTTCGTTACACGTAGACACGTTGCACATGGGATTTAATCCCGAAGACGCTGCTTTACGACTTGTGTCCCAGATATGTGCGGAAAATATAGCGGATAATTCTTCAATATTTACCAAATAAACGCAAAAGTGATCAACAAGCTCGATCACTCGGTTACATACGAGATAATGATGATTACCGTTGCGAATGTATTTTGCGGCGACGGATTCAGCTCGAATGACATGCCGTTATAATCTTTGGAGACATGGTGTGAGAAAAGGGCAAATATGTAGATAGGCATGAGATAACAGATTGCGAATAATACGATGAGATGTTTTTCTAGAATTGGTTTAATTCTTAAACGAATTAATTTTCTAATTGCAACTTTGCTAATTGTAAGTTTTAAGAAAGCGTCCAGAGTTATTAGTTCACGCGAACTAATATTGGTTTCCCTATATATTGACAATTTGTTTCCTTAAAATGTTTTCTTAAATGCAATATTATTAAATTCTTCCCTGATCAAATTTGACTAATTAATAAAAGTGAGTTTATAAATATTGACACAGTAGTTTCAGTTTTTAAATTCGTACAATTTATTTTCTTATAGTCATGTTGAAACTTACCTTTCAATGCAGAATATTCTATGCAGAAAACTGAATCTGTAAGCAAGAGAAAATAAATTGTTAAAAATATTAGAAAGTTATTAAAACTTATATACATATATTACCCAAATATATTTAATTATACTTATATTATCTGTATATTATACCTACATATAAATCATCTTTGACCATTTAATATCTTCTTTTATTTAGCTTATAATTTATAATATCTTGTAACTCATAATGCCGGTAAAATAAAGTAAAAAGAATCTTAATGCATTTAATTTAAAAGTTTTATTTATACGCGTAAGATTTTATCTTTTTATGATAAGTCTTCGTAATTTAAAGTAAATAAAGAGGCACATTTTTTATAATTTTTCGATTTATGACATTTTATTCAATGACAGTAGCATACACGAAATACAGTAGCATTAAGGATAAGAATAAAGAAAGCGAGAAAGATGATGTCCAGATTACACAGTAGGATTACGTCTAGGTTACGTATTTTGTCGGGCCAGGCTGGTTGTAAAAATGTCGGAAGAAGCAGTGCTCTTCTAAGCCCTCGAAAGGTTGAGCTCGTGGATCAAGTGGAAAAAAACTGTCTCGCGATTTGCTGGTAAAACAATGTTCTGCTTTATATCTCCGAGAATGGACAGGGGCGATCGCACAGGTTGATTTTCGTGAGTGGGTTCTTCGAGAACGTCTTGAACATATTGAGCGTGAAACGGTGCTTTTTCAGACGAATTACGCGAACAAGGTTGAACGCTATTGTCAGGTGCTGTCATTGTCATAAAATGAATTCTTCCTTTCTAACTTACCCCCCGTTTTCATCTTTATATCTAGAAATTTAATATTTTTCATTGATTCTCAGAGTAACTCGATTTTTTGTGTACATACACCATGAATTGTGCTTTTTCAATAAATTTGAGAGCGATTTTTTAAATGGATACTTGATCAAATATTATTATTTTCACAATTTTTTAACATGAGATATTAAATATATTGATCATAAAGCGTTAAAATAAATTTCATCGTTTAAATAAAATTTGTTATTATTTTAAATTAATCGAAATTGTCAGATCTATCGAGGTCTTTGAAAATTTTCTCTAAAATTTTTCTTTTAGCGATTTATAACGTTCTAATAACTCTACATTTTATCATATATACTTTTTTTTAACAAGTTCTACAACAACAAATTATTTCATAAAAGATTTTGTTTCCCCATGTACCGCTTGCAAACGTTTAACAATAAGTGTGGAGAGATGTGCGTAGGAGTTTCGGTAAATCAATACATTATATAAAAGAAAAACTCATCAAGTGTATGACGTAAATTGTAATTATGAGCAATCATAGCAGCGTTAATGAAAACGTCTTGCACGTGTAATCTGAAATTTCACGACAGTCTTACGCGAAGGGAGAAACTCATTTTGAATCACTCGCCAGGCGAGGTCTTATAATTGCGTCTCGACAATTCAATCTAAATTAGCAGACGTCATAAACATTCCGGGAACTGCCGTTACTGGCAGCTTGCATTTGTCACGGAAATGAGATAAAAATTCTTTCACCGATATAAAAAACGGCTCGCGATCTAATAACAATGTAATTGCCATGATATTTCCCTTTGGTAGAATAAATTCTGGGAAGGGTATAAAATATTGTCATATTAAAATTAGACATTTCTTATAAATTGCATATATATTCTTCGAGTTGAGAGCATAAGCGTGTACTTTTAAAGGACTCTAATATGAGAGCGCTTTATAATCTCTTGGTGGATAAACCAGACTTAGGCGCTCCGGTATATGATTATTAAATCTATATTTATTTCTGCGGTCGTGACGCAAAAACACATATTTCGTTGAAATTATATTTTTGTCCAGAAATAAATTTCAAAAAATAATGTTTGTACAATGACATTTTATAAACGTAATATTAGATATATGTTTTTATCATTTATGCAGTTTAAAGTTATATTTTTAACACAGTAGTGTACGTATTATATACGTAATAATTTCTGCTTTCCGTTATACGCGTATATTCGTATTTCTGCCGTACATACTCTCGAATGTCATCGATTAATCAGCGATAACGTTCAATTAACGCCGCACCCTCGTTTCCTCGCCACGGTTTTCTCACATCGATTAGTATGGCAGCCCTGCCTATCAAGTTAGCAGAGCGTTAACCTTGCATCTTGCTCAAATTGCGCTTTTATTGACACTTTCTCGCTGTTAACGCGGTGACATGCTTAATTACTGTTATCAACGAGCGGAGAACGGGCGCGCTTCTCCGAGTATCAATGTTTGCGCGTAAATGTATACTCTGATATTTAATGGCACTTAATGTGGCACATGCAGAAATGATCTTATCTTAAATTATTCCGTGCTTGTTACGTCACCAATCTTAGTCTATCCCAGATAACATGGATGGACTGCTGTGCATCACGTACGAAAAGTTCTCCGGCCTCTTGCGGCCGGTCGATTTTGCGGCATCAACAAAATATATATATATGTGTGTGTGTGACGTTGTTTGAGCAAATATTTAAAGACTCATACAGCACAATACACCATCTCGACACCAACAAGCTGTGGAACGTATCAAAATTCTTCGCTCATTTGCTGTTTAGAGGCCTTCATCCCGAAAAAATTGATCGCGAAACGCGTGTTCTTTGGGTCATCTCTATTTCCTAGAGATGTTCCGAAAAACATTCATTTTGCGATCAATTTTTTCGGGATGAAGGCCGGGTCGGAATCGAACCACGGACCTTATCATTACTATTATAGTCATTCGCGCATGCATCCCTAACGTGTCTTCTTTGATCTGGGCCACCTTGGCCCGCGATTTAAACTAGTAACGATTAACTTTGTAATTTCTTGTTTTTTTTTTTCAACTGTAATACGTAAAAGTTATCAAATTTATAATAATTTTCACTGTTTATGTTTTAAAGACAGCTACATATAGAAATATGGACCTCATGTTTTCGAGAATATCATTTCAATTAACCAACAGTGAGAACTTCATTACATCGCTTGTTATAGACGGATTTTATTATGCTTTCATGCTTGACACGCGCATATTGAAACAGTGGATGTAAATCAATAAGCTTCGTTTACATACGCGATTACTAGTGCTATTCTCTTTCACACGCGAGCGTAGCGCATATCTGTTTGAATTACAAAAAAGAAGTCCGAACAATTATAACCGATAAACAATAAACGACGAAACTCAATTCGACACTCGTCGGCGGCGTTTTTTTTTTCCATCTCACAGAGGAGAGGGTTAAAAGGCGCTATTGATTTTCTCTCGTGGACTCGCTGTTGCCAAGTTCGTACTATAAGTTCGCATCGCATCGCGCGCGAGTTTTCCGTCATTGTGTATCACACGGTTGACCGACATGTATCGCGTAAAAGTGAGAGATAGAGAGAAAGAGGGTGGGAAAAAGGAAAGGAGGAGGTACAGAGACTTTCGTCACGGCTGTCAAAGAAGAGGCGGAATCGCGCGACATGACAAGGAGATACTTAACCGATGTGGTATAGGTGTGGCATTCGACGTATGTCTCGGCTCGTGGCCGTGATTATGTCTTCCATGACGCGAGGCAGGCTCTATATATAGTACTCTATATACAGTACGAAATGGTAATACGAAAATTTAATGGACCAGTGATTGCGCTTCAATGCGTCATCGGCTTATCCGCCGTAATTTCGCAGCATGCGTGCGCTTCCGCACACTCTCCAAGATCCCCTTCGATCGACGTCTTATTCGCCTCGATCGAGATCCTTGATCACTTGATCACCGGGGTGCCAGTTTGCTTGTACAGTCCGTTTGCACAATATGTAATTCGGGGCGGACCAATCCCGCTGATTGCGGTGATGAACATTCGAGCCGACCGCGACGTTCGACTGATTGAACTTCCGCGATCCTTTGTTTTTAAACGCATCGAAGAACGCATTGTGTTCTGAAAATTGCATCTAAAAATCTTATTGCAGGAGAATTTTAAATGTCAAGCATATTTTGGGATCCGTAGATCTATAAATACGACAAAAGATCTCAGCTTAGAAAAGAACAGATTGTGCTTAACATAGTTAAGAATAGGTCTATATAATTTAATACAATAAAATAAAATATATATTATACAAACTTACAATACGACATACGTTTCGGTCTTTGGTTTAGACCCTCTTCAGTGTTGAATAAATAAAACAAGTTAAAAGTATAGATAAGAATAGTCTTCCGCCTGACACAAGACTATTCTTATCTACATTTCTTATTTTATCCTTATTTTATTTTCAACTGAAGAGGGTCTACTAAACCAAAGACCGAAACGTATGTCGTTTGTAATTTTTTCGTATAATATATAATTTATTTTCATCTCACCACCGGCATTTGTTCTCATTTGCCTTTTATTTTAGTATGTTTGTTAAATTGATTGTATATCTGGAGAGTTTTATCCTTGTTTTTTTTAGGTATAATTGTCAATTTGTTAAAAACCTTTGAGAAAATATTATACGTACGTATAACCGCACATTCTTTTATTTATGAATTTCTTAATTAAGTTAGACTAATTCTTCTTGAACAAAAATTTTTATACGGATTAATTTTTAAACGCGCAAGAGCGAGAAACTTTAATTCTTAAATTTCTAACCATGTATATAATTTAACAAAATTTTGTTTTGAATTAATTACAGAGATATTTTAATTTAAAAAAAGAAAAAACTGTGCAAGGATGTGATATTCAATCAATTTTTTATTCTAAAAATATCGGTTTTTAATTAATCAAAGAATTGTATGCACTTGGATAGGGATAAAGGAAAGTTAAGGCTTTCTTTAAATAATTCAACCGTTTGCCATAAATAAAAAAATAGCAATAAAAAATCAATAAATTATTTGAACAGCAATTACTGAATAAACATTCAGTATAGACTCTGAGTTAGTGATACAGTCTCTGGAAACTTTGGCAGTAAAGAAAACGTAAAGCAAGAAGTCATGTCGAGTTTCTTTTTTTCTTGCAAAAAAGAAAAACAAAAATTGATACATCAGTCTTACATTACGATGTTTTTTTTATTTATGAAAAAGAACTTTCTTCACGTACGCAAAAGAATGACACAAAAGGTTATCGGTACAAGCCTCTCAAAGAAAGCGTAACGTCGACCTATCGAAATTTCAATATTCGTCCATTCACTCGAGTATCGAAACTTCGTAATTACAAGTCGGTCGTACGTTTCTTTATAAGACCAAATTGAAAAGATTTCCAGGCACTGTGGAAATGCAGCGGAGCTTTGATGACTGTATAGATAAAAATTTTTAATTTAATTAACGATCAATAACATATTGATATTAGTAACTCTTTATGCTTAAAACAAATGTTATTTTTAAAATTAAGATTTATTTAAAATTTTGCATTGTGATTAATAGAAAGAAATGCGAAAACTTTAGCTCTGCGCTATCATTTTATTTATTCCTGTTATTTTTTATTTTGTACGCAATTTAATCTTAATGAAATTTTTTGTACAAGAAATACCTATGACATCATACTTTTAATATTATCATAATAATATTAATAATACTAATAATAATACTAATAGTATCATTAATAATTATTTAATTATTTTTTTAATTATCGAAGCTACTATTATAGTATTGAGATTAAATCCGCTTCTTATAATCAAATAAAGCAGATGGCAGCATAACAATTAATAAATAATTCACTGCACGGTGCTTGAACTTCGACTTTTTCACATCAAATATTCGCTAATATATATATATATATATATATAAGCATTATTATCATTATTAAATCACTATTTCATTACAAAATTCGAGTACCAATTACTTTTTTAACAATACTTAGTAACAAATTAATAATTCAAGTACAAAAATCTTTGTGTAATCGATATGGATAAATCTTCTTCTTTAAACGTATATATGTATGTGAGATATTTAATATGTGATAATAATTTACTCCTCGGAAATAATTCGAAATGCGAGGTATAGAACATTATAATATATTATAAAACATTAAATACATATACCAGAGTGGCATTGAGTGATTAATATGCGAGCGAATGTACTTAACTACCCTTTTGCAAATATTAGTTTGTGTGAACAAAAAAGCAATACAAAGAGACCTGGGAAGCATTCAACGACGGAACAAAGCTGCTGCTATTGTATCGTATTAGTGAGTGTTAATTTATCTTTTAATTTAATCTAAGGTAATGGATTTGTAAATATGACAAACGCATGTAACATATCTCATATAGATTCATTGTCTTGAGATGGATAAACTGGATAGGGATTAACGTAAATATTTAACTCCGAAACATGCACGTATAACAATATGACGATTATGTATAGAAGAATGCACAAATACAAAACTCATAGAATTAGAGCTCTCGCTTATCCATTGCATTTTTTATTTACATTGACATATTACAAAATATTTTTTAACTAAAATATTTGGTAAAAAAGGACATGCAATAATATATTAATTTTTGTAAAAGTCAAATTGCCTTTAAATTCTAAATTTAAAAATATTTCTAATGCTTTTTGCTAAACACTATATTCCACAGATAAGATTTCCAGAACACAGTTGACAGTATCATGAAAGTAAATATATTAATTTCATTAATTTTAAATGCATGATTGTAATTAATTTTAAATTTTTAAATCCATTATTTAGAAAAATAATAAAGATTATGAGAAAGGAAAATAGTAATGTTACAAATAAAAATATAAAACTAATATTTTTGGAATATGAAATTTTTATTTAATATAATCTCTTTTATGGTATTCATATTTTTCGGACGATGGAAATGGGAACAAGATATTTGTTGTCATATTAATAATAATATGACATAATATGTTATATTAATAATAAAGAAATAAATTGTTTGCAATATAATAAAAAGGAAAAAAATGTTAAACTTATTAAATTTATTATTTGTTTTTTCTTCTTCTTCTATCTTAAATATTTTTTATATAAAGTCTAAGAGTTTTGCATTTGATTTTCCTCTATCTTTTCAGAGTTAAATATTGCTTGAATTGATAAAAGTGAATACTTGGTGTTTTTTAAAAATATGTACATGTTGCAAGCATAAGTAAAGGAAGCCAAGACACTTCATATAAATATTGATTCTGAATTATTTATTAAATAACACGATACTAATTGTTATTCATGTTTTCTTTTATAACGTTCAATTTTACTCAAATCTTTCATAGTTCCTTCATCCATATTTATTGACTTTATGTCAATTTATATCGTGATCAGCTTTCTACCTTAATTAATCTTCAGAATACGTTACTGAAGCATTGTAATGGTATGTAGATAGTATTCCGCACATATACAATCATAAATTGATTCGTGACATGAACAGCAATAGCGCAGTTTTATGCTATCCAGCGATTAGTTTAGAGTAGCTCACAATCAGATACATAAAACATTATAGTGTTTTCATTCAATATCGATTCATGTAATATCGATCGTTTGATAATACAGAAATACAGAAATACAGAAATAAAAGAGAGAAAAGAATAACAATTTAACTCTTAATAAAATAGTATAATATAGTTTAACTCTTAATACAAACTTATTATTATATAACTGATTGACGTCAAATAATAATCATATTTATATTTTGTATCTCCACGCAGAATATTGCAGCTCAGCAAATACCAAATAACATGCAACTTACATGCAAGTTATAATTCCCTACAACAATACATGTAATGTATTATAACACATGTGTTATAATGCATTTACATTGTTGAGAAGAAATTGTAACTTGCATGCAAGTTGCATGTTACTTGATGTTTGCTGGGAATATTAAACAGATAAACACATCTCTGAAATAATTCATGGATCTCATATGAAATAAAGATATAAAGAAATCGTGTTCCATGGTAGCAATTGCTATATTGTTCAGAAATGATACAAGCAGATTAAATTGAAGATAGTTATTTTGTTTTCATCTCGTAGAGGAAGAAGTCTTTTTTAATCGATTGGAAGACAGCCTCTTCTGCGAGAACATTAAATTCAATTATTAAGCCGTGTTATAAGTAGATTAAAAGAGAGAAAGAGAGAGACATAGACAGACAATTATCCTTAGGCATGTCTATATGCGGTTTGAGATAAGTATTGCCGTTCTTTTTGCAGTAGTCGTCATCAAGTAGAAAAAAAACACAATCCGCGCATTTAGTGCATAGGTATTTCGTTTCATTTCTCACGGCATTGGCATACTATTCCGTCGCTTTAATGTGGCTGCAAGCTGATGTAGAAGCAAGCTGCAAGCTGATGGAGCATGTGAAATCGCGTGATTAGCGTTAGCAGCACATCCAAAACGAATAAGAGTCACAAGCGGATCTACGGCATAATATTGTATGTAATAGAAATAAGATAAAGGACTGAATTATTTATTTTTTAATTTATATTTGACATAGATAGAAGGGAATAAAGCTAAAGCTTTTTTTTATTTATTTTGCTAAATTAAGGAAGTAAATGATCCTATATATGTATAAGAAGGATTCGTTTAGTTGTGCAAGAACATGGAATATTAATAAAGGCTTTTCCCCAGTGCTCTCGAGAGAAATAATTAATGTAACAAAACATGCATATTTGAAAGTGTGAGTGTATTACGGTGTATCGCGCGATTGTATAAGGAATTTCAACGCTCATGTATAATAACGCAATTTCTAACCCAAAATATAATTTACCCTCAAGACTTCATTACGTTGAAAATATTTTCAGCGAGTTATCGGATAATAACGGATTAAATGATCTATATATGGAAGAGAAAAAGAGAAAAGCAATATTCGCATGTATTTTACTTCCGAGTCGCTCTGTTCGCAATCGTTAGTTCGATCTTAATTCGCGAGTTAATCCCAAACGCCGTATATCAAGATAAAAACATGAATATCTGAAGCTCAGTTTAATAATCTCAAATGGTCAAGGATTTTCATATCTGATGCAGAAAATAGAGAAATGTCGAGAGATTTTGCTGAACTCTCGCAAAGATAATTGATAACTTGTAATATTTAACTTGCTAGACATAGAATGTATTAGGCTACTAGATTTTCTAATGTTAATTCTCATGCATCTTCTTTTCTTCTCCTATCTCATTTGCAATTTATTTAATAATTCGTATTATTCTCTTTTCACTAGCCTGCATGTTACAAATAAACAGTTTACAGATAAATTCCCGTGTGTTTTATACGTAAGTTATTACTCATATGTTAGCACGATAATTGATAAAATACAATGATTCACGTTAATGCATCGGTGCACAGATAACCAATTATTTTAACGGCTTTATTTACTTTGATAAAAATGATATGTTGGTTATTTTTATATACAGATTAAAAATATCCATCGGTTTGCGATTAATTTATTGTTTAATTATTGCATTTTATTTGTTCACATGTGACAGCTTTTTATTACAAATATCGTTTTGCATCAGATTTTTAATGCGCAATGCGTTACATTTATAGGAGACGAGAAGAAAGTCAAAATTATCTTCGTATTTTTATCTACTTTTACTTGAAAACGTGATAAAAACTTTTACGTGATAAAAACAGTACAAAACTTTCTCATTATAACACAAATTATTCTGATTATACCAAAAATTATTTCGCACTTTTCGCACATGTGCTATTTTTCAGGGTGTTCTATTCTTAAAAACGTGAAACGTTCCGAGAATTTTATGCGCAGGCTGATAATCGGATGAGGCGACTTGCTACTTTAACTTGCGATCGACTCCTTAATATGATCTATCATATTAACGCCTCGAGAACGTCTCTTAAAAGTGCAGCCCTGTATCGAATGTATCCCGTAAAACTCTCTCTAAGACTCACAATTAGCTAATGCGTTTTCAGACTTTCCGAGAAGATTCCATTCTCCGGAGATGCGAGAAAAGCCGTCCATTACGAATTTAATTCTGACCAGTTACGGTTTGTTAGCAAAAATACGCTGAGAATAAGTCGGCAATATTGGTTAAAGTAATTCTATTTACGACTACGTTAGATTATCATTTCAACTTACAATTGCGCTTGTAAAATAAAAGTACTTATAAACATGAATGTAACGTGATAGAAAGAATAGACTTTTGCTCTCTCAGGACGACTTTCAAGAGATCTAGTTTCCGTGAAATCGTGTTACATAGACGTTTCAAAAGATACTAGACAGTACAGAAGGTTGTTTTATGAAATGTCAACGGAAATTTTTCTTCTACATATACATATATCAATAGGGTACAAGAGCAAACCAGACGCGAAGAAAATTAATGGTCGATGAATTTCAAAGTAAAACAAAAAAAGATTATTTGATTATTTTTGTGTAAAAAGGGAAGATTATGATATTATGAAACAAATATAATTTCGCGAAAATATGTATATTTCAAAGACAGTTTTGTGTATCAATCACGATAATACAGATAATAATTACAAGGATGCAATTATAAAAATACTTATCGAAGAAGATGAAGTGACAGACGAAAAATCGCGTGTGAATATATGCTGATGCGTCTATCAAAGTGTGCCGAGAATATGCCTATATAAGGGAAGTTTTTATATTCCGTCGCTTTCTCTTCTGTCTTCGGTGCAGAATTTTAAAGCTTTTGTACGTCATAAAAGACGTCTGTGCTTTGGTTATCAATCTCGAGCGAAAAGCATAGAGGCACGAGTAAGAAAATATCGCCTGTGCGTAATAAAAGTTCTTGAGATATCTCATTAGCCGAAAAAAAATATATCAGAGTTAGACATCTGCGAGAACTGTAAAAAAAAATTTATTCGCGGTGTGTTTAGATGTTAAAACTATTACTACTTTAAATATTTTTTTCAGGCACCGTTTGATGAGAAAATTTTAATAAATATTTCTTGATTTTGATTATATACATATATAAGAAATATGAAATTTTGATAATCAGCTAATATCAAAATTTAATAACGACATAGCAAATAACTGTAGTTATTTAAAATTTGTTCTTGAATCAGAAAGATAAAAATTTTGAGAATGTAAAAAAGTAGTTTATAGTTTACCTTTCTTTCACTTATTTCGAATGTCAAGCTTAAATTATTGTTCAACCAATGTTACAGGGTAAAAGAAGATTTTCTAAATAGCTTTTTGATAAAAATTTGATTTGTAGTATAATAATTTTTGTAGTTTCTCGAATAACGTAACTCGATTATATAACTTTTTACCGGCGGTAGCAGAGAATCACGAAATTGTTAACAGTATATAGTGCAATCTTTAAATGTATTTACTTTCTATCTCTAATAACATCGTCGCGATGCGACGAGCAAATGTCATTTGCCACGCGGGATTTTCTCTAATCTTCTTCTTTCAAGCTCGACCGACCATAATCCACAGAGATTTATCGCGGCCAGCCGTTGCAAAAAGCCGAACGCTATCTTTTCTTAAAGGTTAGACATTGCGCGCTGTTGCAGTTAAGGATACTTGCCCTTTTCCTTTGTTCTCTCTACGAAATCACAGAGCTTTTCCTTTGTCGCGTTTACGTAGAATGGAACAGTATATTTCCTTCTTCTCCATGTTGAAGGTGTTTCGACATCTTCAAAAAAGAATGGAAGCAAGCTATAATTTTTTCTATTTTATAAGATAGGCCTCTATATTATTAGTATAATAAAGAATTCAAGTTTCGTTATCATTATATATCAAAATACATATATAAAATAAATCTATGCAAAAAAGTAACAGATTGCCTGAGTCGAAATGGTCAAGTCTGATTTGATAAAATTTTGACCTTAAGCACCGATTTATAAATCTGAACGAAACTTCATCGAAATGATTAAAAATTGACTGCGAGACATAATAGCGTATTGATTTCATTCTATAAATGTATAGCGTTTTAATGCGAGATTCGCTCGAGTTGCCAAATGTTTTTCGATTCCTTCTTCTTCCTTTCTGTTTTTGCCAACCGCATTATCGACGTTTGCATTTTTATCGAGGAAAACCTTAGCAGCCATCAAGGGTTCGAAGAAACCGGTAGCGGTCATTAATCACTTGTACTTTACGAATTCTTTTTTGCACGAAGTACCTATCGATTTAATAAGCGTTTAATAGCTCATTTAAAGCAGTCAGATGTTACTCTCTTTTTTCTCTTTCATTCTTTACTTCTCTTTTTTACTTTTGAATAAGATATTTTATATGTAATATATATATATATATATATAATGTATATAATAGATTAGGTATATATAATACCTTATTAAATCATATTTTGATATTATCTTCTTGTATTTGTATTATTATTGAGAAAAAACACGAGAAAATGTCGTTGTTTTCAAATAAATAAGCAAAATGGAGTAAAGCTTATTATTATCAATGTATCTAATATTGTCAGTATAATGATTTCTTTACCTATACTTTTTATTTTTTGTCTTGGAATTTTATTTTTTACGATACGTTTCCGACGTACAATTTTCGCTGAACTACATTTTAAACAAGACTCATCAAAGGAATCGTCCAAGAAATAACGAAGGATAACGTTTTCGTTGAAACTCGGAACCGCGTAATCATCTCCTCATGTTTGTGCGCAAGTTTTCCTCTCGAGAATTCCTAGTTTCGCGAAGTTTCTCCTTCACTGTCTTTTAAAATTAAGAGCGGACGGATTTACAAAAGAGCACCGTGCGGTACAAAGTTTATGGATTTATCAGACAACATACGCATCGTCCTTTGTTACCGTTTTTACCGTAAAACATCCAGCCTCGTTTATTTTTCGCACAGGCCGAACACGTGCAAGTCGGAATTATGTTGACGAGTCTCATTATCCGCGATTACGAGCAGTAATTTCGAAAAAATTGCCTATACGGATTTGGCCATTAAAACGATATAACGTTCTCGTGGCTACCTAAGAGCCCATTATGATTTGGTCAACGAACACAATCGCGACAATCTTTTATCGTTCAACGCTATTAAAATAAACGAACCGAAATTATGACTGACGTTCTTGCTAATATCGTTGCTCAAATGGTATCATCGGATCCATAAAAATCTGTCGCGCAATGACACGAAATTAAGTCATCCGTAAACGCGGATGACACAGCGATTAAACCTCTACATATTGGATACATTGAATGAATATGGAAAAATAAATATTAATATTAATATCGAGAATAACATGTAAAAAGCTCAGCATATTCAATACATATCAAAATCGATCGCCGATATTCAAAGAAACTGAGGTATACAAAATTTTTTAATATACAAATATTTTTTGTGCGTGTGTTCTAAGCATAAATTTATATATCGCGAAATATGAAAAGTAACCCAGGTAGCAGAGTGACGTCAAATAACGTCTTAATAACGTCTTAATGATGTCTCTAGACGACAATTAGACGTCATTAAGATGTTATTCTGCTACCTAGGTACTACGAGATGTTAATATTAATGAGAGATATGAATTCTGCCAGTCGCCTTCTGCGGTATTAATTTGTTGCGACGAAATAGTTAACTTTATTTCTTCGTCTTTTTAGATTACGTCGAAGTGACTGTACGTATATAAAAAAAGTGCCGCATAATTTTATATAGATGTACTTGTTAATTAATCCATATATGATGTATTCAATTTTTATCTAGATGATCTTTTCAATTGGGATTAAATCGAAATTCGATCGAAGAGTATTTTTCTATTGTTACCGAATTCGTTGACGGCAGACGAAGATGCATATCGAAAACGATTCACGCGCGAATTGGTTATTAAGTTAAAATGGGCAACGCGGCAGATCTACATATATGTGGCGATGTACGTTTAATTGAAAACGTTTGAATGTGTGTGGCGTTTTACGAAAGTCACGAAGAAGTGCTCGCGTCAATAAGGCCTTTCACTCGGCTTAGCGAAGCGGATAAAAAACTTTTTCATTGATGCGTTTTTCTCGCCAGCGACGCACAATGCCTAATCGGACGAAACCTCAATATAGAAACATGTATATTTAGAATGTGCATGAATGTCGAATAATTAAATGATGAAAAGGCATGAGAGAAAACTTCACGAACAATAATACTTGTAATTAAAGAAACAAGGCACACGCAGTTTAAGAAAATGATCCAATTTAATTGTTTTTTCGGGAAATGTTACATATAGAGCAAATAAAAATACTTTGAAAGCATTTTTTGATTATTTTTATTACCGCGGAAAAATATCAATTTGTGTCCAAAATCTCACGTCTTATCGATTTATTAAAAAAAAAAGTAATTTAAAAGTTATAACAAAAAGCACTTTGTATTGATCGTAAAAAAAAAATGGTAAAGCTTTCGCTTTTCAAAAATCCTTTCGGGCATTATTGTGTGACGGTATAGCGGTGACGGGTTTCTATCCGCAGAAGGGTAGTTTGTTCACCCACGGGGAGAACCGGTTTTTTGGCAGCCGGCGTTTTCTCTCATTCACTTTTATCCTCCAGGGCAGCTGTTGAATAATTTTCACATTTTGAGCCGACGCACGTGCTCTCGATCCATCTCAAAACAATTTCAAAGAACCAACACCTTGCTCCCTAGAATAATATGAAAGAGCTGGCAGCTCTGTACTTTACGCAAACACACAATAAATTCTTTAAATAAAGATACGAATTACGTAGAAATAAATTTCTAGAAAAATATTGCAAGCATTACTTTCTCCATAAAGATTGAAAGCGTCGCTTCGCAATAATTTATGAAGAGAAACAATTTAAACGAAAGAATATACCTCTTTTATTATAAGTTTTATTGCACGTATTTATTACACTTATTCTCTTTATTATATAATATTATGGAAAAAATTTAAACTTAATTACGGTGATCTTACGTTAATTAGACATTAATAATATATAATTTATTACTAACCAACAATGGTTTATTGGACGCTTCTAGACTTTCTAGTATTTAATTAAGTGAATACTATTATGTTTATAATTCTATTGTATAAATTTTACCTAATGGCGTACACATTTGGCGAGTCGATAAATGTCGATGGAACATCGGTGTCACTTTACTACTTCAGAGATTTTGATGAAATCAATGATATGGCAAAGGGCATGCAGTTGTGGTCGGTGAATCATAGATAAAGGAATTTATTTTGCGGCGTGCTCTCTTTTATGAGAACTTTCACACGATTCTCGATTAGTCGCCGTCAGTCTGAAAAATTCTGCGTACGCGACCGCTTACGTATGTGTGTGTGTGTCCTCAGAGAATTGCTGGAATTTCAATATACCTCAACATTCGAATAACTCGCTCAAATAATTCGAATGTTTTTATCTTTGAATTATATTTGAGTGAATCCTTCGCGCGTAATCGCACATTCGATGCGAATAAAAACCGCGTAACGACTCTTTTGTACATCTGATATTCGTGTTTTTAGTGGTGTATACAGCTTCAATTAGCAATTCGTGCAACTACGCGGCGCAAGCTATTGCGCGTATTAATTACATTATACTTTTAATCGCGCAATGTCGCGAAAACGTGTATAGCATTGAATAATATAGCGATGGTACGAATAAATAACATTGAATCTTCCAGTGCTTCTCTCTCTCTCTCTTTCTCTATCGCCTGCCTTCACGCAAATTCGTGATTATTCGAAATTATATCTCTGCTTTTTATTATTATGAGAGATGAAATATTCTCTCTTGCAAAAAACAGCGTCGTAAAAAGAAAGTTTTTCAGAGGTAGCGCAAGATGACGTCACAAGCGGAAATTGCGACACGTGCATGTGCTTTTTCTTGGTACATTTTCTACATTTCTCTCTAAAATGTTGAATTAATCTCTAAATTAAATGACATCCTAATTTTTTAGTACTGGCCCGTATGGCCTTCGTTGAATGACGCCCACCTTTTTAAACGATTCTAGATATACATGTATATACGTCAGCCTACACTGTTTATCGAGTATATTTATGACGGTTGTTAATAATTAGTTAAAAGCATGGTTTATCCATAGCTTCCCTCAGCTTCAGAATAGATGGAAATCCAAAGAGATATAGCTCGCGTCAGAACATTTCATTACCTGCTAATAGCCGCCGATGTGCGAATAAAAAAATATATGTAATTCACAATCAAGTCGAGATTCTCTAAAATAAAATTCCGAATCTTTGTAGAGGTAGGTGAAAAATATTGTAGTTATTTAAATGGGCGAGAGCTTTATGGCTAATAATACATTCAGTGAATGCGCAATAAAGCCGTTCACGTAATATGCTAAAATCGTATACAAAACAAATATGGACGTTCCATTTAGAACCGTCTTTGTTAATTGATAAATTTGAATTGGAAAACAGAAATGGTTAGTACTCGGGTTTTTTTATCTGCAATGAATTATTCAGTTGACATATTCATTATTTTAACTTTACACGATATTTGATATTTATGGAATTTTGCATTAAAAAAAATACTAAACAAATTTCAGGGATTAAAAACGAATTTTTTTTAAATAAATAGAAGATATGTGCAAATTTTTTAATGTTTGAGCTTTGTAAATTATTATTTTGCGCAATATAGAAAGAGACACCCCATGACTCGCGACATTTATATATCGTGTTATATTCACAACGACACAGAAATCATTTAAATTTTTTAGAAAAATTTTTATTTCCGATGAAAAGATCGGTAAAGTACGTAAGACCGCGAACTAAGATAGAAGACTTATAAGGACTTTTTGACTCTTAAAAATGATTGTTCATTCTGTTAAATTGGCTTTTTGCTTGTCACGGCGCGCTCATTTGTCGCGAAGGGAAAGAAGTTCATCTCCTCGTAATGAGCGGTGACAGTTCCAGGCAATGTCGAACTCTTTTTGCTGGCCTATTTTTTTTAACACTGTTACATGCTAAAGCAGATATATTGTACTATAGAGATGATATTGAATTTCTTGAAAAAATATGCCGCAATAGTACATTCGTAATTCTATTGTATTTAAATCATTAAAAGTAATTTCTAGTTATCTAAAGGCACTCTTTCTGAAAGATCTGTAATAAATCACCTTTATAAAATTAAAAATAGATTGCATTCATACATTGCTTTTACATATACTGTATAGATTAGAAAAGTTTAGTTTTTAGAAATATTTTTCTTAAGAATATTTTTTTCTTGGCTTAACAATTGTACTACAGAACCATATTATACTTTATTGAATATAATATTTATAGCATATTGTAATATTGTCTAAATCTTAAGAAAGTAACACATTTAAGAATAATTCGTTTATTCTGGTAATTATTTCAACAGGGTGCGATTTGTATTTATTAAAATGTTAAATATCTGCTGGATATGAGTTTTTGAAGGGAGAAATCCGCTAACCTTAAGAAAGACCGAGGGAAACTTTCTGAATGATTCTTATAAAGGAACTTCGACCGACAAAAGCGCAGAAGTCACAGTAGGAAGATTTTTTGTTAAAACTCAATTTGTAACTTCAGAATGGCAGGATATCGTTTCATGATCTTTACAAGATTTTTAGAATATCGTTATCTCCATGAATATCCGAGGAACATGTCTCAGTAGTCGAATTTATAAAGACGCTCAATTACAGATTGTAGGGAGATCCAGATTCGAATTCTGGCTTGGGTGATGTTTTTTGCAATACATTTTTTGCACTGATGAAAAAAAATACTTGTAAGTATAAAAAATTAAATTAATTATTATTATAGATTTAAGTATGTGGATTTACTGTAAAAAAAACTGTGTTTCAAGACCGACAAATAATCGACGCGCAGTTTTCTGAGTTGTAAAAAGTATACAAAAAATTAACACAAAAATATTATTATCTATAATAGGCTATCAAAATCCAGTCTAACCGAAAATAGCAACTTCTCTATTATTTATAAGATTCATATCGACCCAGTATCACGTATTATTGTTTAAAATGTTATATTCTCTGCAACTTTAGACAAATATAGCAAAGAAGTCTCTTTTGCATGTGATTATCAATGCTTATTTCTACATAAATATATACAAATATTTGCATCGCTAAATTATTTTCGAAAAATTAGAGAACATGCCATTTACGGTCCGGATTGAATCTTGGCAGTTTAATAATAATATTGTGTGAATTTTGTATACTTTTTCCAAACTTACAATCGGTGAACTGCCTTTTCTCAAATTGATTGTATATTATAAATAATAAGTCCTATATATCTCATTTATTATTATTATTTTTAAAAAGTTTTCTTCACTTTGTTAAAATATTTTTAAACAATATTGCGTAGTGCTTCCTCTTTAAAATGTTGTGTAATAGACTTTCTCTTTTCTTCTTTCTGAGTTGCAACAGTGATGAAATTTTCTTATCAGTCTATACGTGAGTTTTCTTAAGTTCATGCCCTGAAATGCAAACCTTCAGTAAAGATCTTTAGTAGAATTGGATTCAAAGTTAATTTATTTTGCGACGTCTATATGACGATTCTTAAAGATATTTTGTTAACTTTTCATTTCAAACTTTTGCAACCAGACGTCATGACAGAACAATTTAATCAAATGCCAGTCTATTATGAACGAGTAGGTCGCTGTACAATAGATTTACTTGCTGAAAATCGCCTTGAGGAAGTCGCGTTTTATCTATGTAGCGCTTTATGCGCATATTCTAAATTAATAAATTTCGAGATGCATGGCATTGTAATTTAATCCGTTATCACAGAAGAGAAATATGCCAGTCTCCAAAACAGCCGAGTTTCGAGTTTCAAAGCTTTCGTCCAATTTACTGCAAATCGCGGAAAATCCCGAAAAAGCTCTGTTCTGAGGATTGCTAGCTTCAAACGGATATAGGAAGAAGAGATAAAGGACCGACGAGGAATGTATGATTGCGCGCATTAATTCGAACAACGCGAATAATTGTGCGTGACTTTTTAATCCCTTAAAGAATTAGTAATGAAATTGTAGCAGAGTATTTAAATACCGTGAGATCTTGCGACAATCACAGCGCAATAATTTCGTGGAAAGTCATTTTCGGAGAGTACAAATTTGTCAAAATTGCACGTACGAGACAACGCTGTTTTTTGCAATTAATTTTTGTACATAATTATAATAATTACAAACATAAAATGAAACTATTTGAAATAAAATATGGATTGTGGAGAATAGTTTTAAAAAAATGCACGTTAGTGTAACGAACGTATTAAGTGAATTTCTGTCTAAGATATATCTATAGCCAGCCTCACAAGGCAACAGCCATGCCCGGTAGACTCCTTTTCATTACGAGACAAAACCCTCCTTACCAGAATTCAGAGATAATTCCGCCAAGTCAACTGTCTATAGATCTATAGGTCAAAGTGTCTTTAACTTTCCCTACCGTTGCAAGGGAGAGCTATTATTACAGCTATTCTATTTACACAATAAACTGTGAAATGTATATAACCCTTTATTATCATGGATATTAATCTTTAATTGACATTTTGCTTGCTTATTAAAAGAGGAATCCTTTTTATTTATAATATAATAATTCAATATAAGAATTATTTTACGTATAAAAGTAATTCAAAGATATTATTTTTAAAAGTTATTTTAATAAGAATTTATATTGATCCAAATATTCATTATTAATGCAAATCGCAAATTTTCACCGAAAATTTCGCGATAAAAACCATCAATTACTGCAACTTCTTAATACGCAAGGTTAAATAGCTTAATGACTAAACCTTTAAATAGAATTAAGCTCATTCAGTATTAAATGAATGATAAAATCCTTTGTCATATAGTTACTTGGCAGAAGTTTAATTTATGAAGTTGCCTTCATTTTCTATCGTCCATGACTCGCGAAGATCGTTAGAATTTTGGCATTTTAATAGAGAAAAATCGAACTCAAAGGATTTGAAATAAGATTAATGTCTTATTGTTAGACAGAAATTGATATAAATGAAGATAACATACTATAATATAATGTAATAAGTTTAATTAATGCCTCTGTCTCTCTCTCTCTCTCTCTCTCTCTCTCTCTCTCTCTCTCTCTTCATTTAGTTTTCTGAGCATGTTGCGTTTTTTTATCTTCGAAATAAAAATATTTGGACCTTGACTGATTGAGTAAGGATAGCGTAATCAATCGTGGCGTCTTTCTTTATTGCTTCTTATTGACATTACCATTGGTATCCAGACCGCTAATAACTCGCCAAGGAGTGGCGACAGCTGATGCGCCATCGGCTCCTGGCTCTTCCCTTGAGAAAAGGTGAAGTATAGAAGAGCTAGCGCAACGGGACGCTTCACAAGATGCGCCGCAATAAACCCAAGGGGTGAGATCGCTCTTGGAAGTCGATTACTCGCTTCCTGCCTCGGAGAGAAGAAAGTAGTCGGCGGCCGCGAGGTTCACCTTAATCCGATTAAATACGTCATTCTCGGACAAGCTCTTTTATACTAGACCACTATACGAGGAAAACGCGACGCCGCCGTTTATCGATCTCGGATCAACGTGCTCGTTCCACTCTGCTGAATTACGTCTTTTTTATACGATGGATGATCGAATCGTCGACGACAATAATCGTCCCCTCTGCGATACACAACAATGTCGATGACCGGGATAAAAAAAATTATATCACGCTCTTCGCGAGAGAATGGGCGATCATCGCGTTATGCGACGCGTCGATAAACTGGCAGATAAAAAGATGGGGTCAAGAGACGTTTAATAAAGTGTCATCTCTGCAGTCGTGCTAAATCGGTCAAAATCGTAAATTACGCGACAGGCGATTCCAAACCGTGACCAAAAAATATTTATCGCGATTGATTTAATCGGTAAAATTTATAGTGCCTCACGAAGAACACTCGAATCGTTTACCTCGAATATTTGCTCAAAATTCTAGGAAAATAATTATTTAACTTTTCAGAGCGTATCAGATATATAACTGTGTAAGTGCGTCATAAAGTATGTAAAAAATATATTAAAAAATTTAATATACTCTCTCTCTCTCTTTTCAAACATGAAATATTTTAAGTAATTAACATTCTTTTTTACAAGATTCAATATTTAACCCGTTGTGGTCACATGGGGTCCAGTGGACCCCAGGCTTTTTTTTTTTTTTTTTTCCAAAAGTATACTATTTTGAAAGTAAAACGCACAAAGTTTTTTTACTCTATCTCAAAAAATTTTGATGAATATTTTTGTAAAAAAAGTCAAATTTCTCGAAAAAAATTTTTTTTTCTCGCGTTTTTTCAACATAAAAAAATTTTTTAAATTATTGGATTATCAAGAGGAAGTCATAAATTAATTCCAGTTCAAGGTTTGAGTCGATACATCAAAAAGAACGCAAATGGAAACTGTTGTGGGGTCCATTGGACCCCGTGTGACCACTACGTTATTTTTAAGAGGTGTGATCACAACGGGTTAATATAAAGTATATTAATAAATATTGACAAAAAGCAAAATAAAGAAGTTAATAAAAACCATTGATTGAAGACTTTCACAATTTTTCGTAACAATATTCTTGTTCACGATTTCGTTTACGAGTAAGGATTGATTATTCGAGTTTTAAATTATTCGATACAAAACTTACACGCGCAAATTTAGAGAGATGGAATATATTTTAGGGATATCTTTTAGGAAAGGCTTATTAAATTATCACCGTTATCGAACATTACGATTTACACTCGGAGGTACATCAGGATCCACACAATACACTTCCTCCATACGGATTTCGCCACACATAATTCCATTCGCGCGCCCGTCAAATCGCGGAGATTGCATTAGCGTGGAAATTGCATTAGCTCAAGATTGCACTTCGTACGGTATGTTAAAAATATTATTTTTTACGCAAATTTTCCACATTAATTCCCGTATGTTCACACTACGAGATCAGATGAAAATTTATACTAATGTAACACACTAGAAAATTATGCAAAATTATGAAAGAAAGTAATATTTATTTGTAATTTACATAAAAGAAAATTTACATAAAAGTCTTCTCTCGGAACTTATACGATACAAGTGTCCATTTAAAGAAATGTATTGTATAATTATTTGTTACATAAAATCTTCCAGAACAATAACACATTTTCTTGGATTAATCTAGAGAGCTGCCCTTTCTTCTGTTAAATTTTAATTAAGTTTCTTTTTTTCCGTGATTTTTTTATTTCCAATATACTCATAGTTTGCCTCTAAAGAAACGTTTCAAATTGAAATACTTTTAAAACGGTGTTCATTGGGAATTATATAAAACGTAAGATTGTTATTTACTTGATGCCTAAAATTTAATTTATGATAAACTCCGCATTTGCAGAGTTATAATTGAAACAATGCTTAACTGTTTATTCTTCCTTTAAGTTTTGACAAGAAACGTGCAACAAATACGTACAGCTATTGCCGAATACGCTTTACAATTCTATTTAATTTAAAGTAGCACGTTTCTCGCGGCCCCGTCGCCGATGTTTTAAACCGCTCTTCGTTCATCAACCTTCACTTTTCTTTCGAGAATATATCAGCCGAAAGAGGAAGTTAAATTAAGAGAAACTTCCTATTTGCGTTTTCCAGGAATCGGGTCAGTCGATTACGATCTTGCGACACGAACGTTCGCGATTAGCCAAGCGACTAGCAACGGTAAACAATATTACGATTCGCTAGCAACCGACAACTCGCTTTCAGCGATTTTCCCCTTTAGCACGTTTCTCGCGGGACGATTAGAGATATCGATTATTAGCGTACTCTGAAATTAATACTATCTTCAAGTGAAAAGGGCAAGTTGAAGGACTTCTTCAAGGAAGGATGGTTAAAGTTATTTTCGAATGCAGGGATTTTAATATCAAATGTCATTATTCAATCTCTTTTTGATATTCATCATTTAATAAATATTAAAAAATTTCAAATACTTAGAAATACGAGACATATATATATATATATTACACAAGAGATTATCTTGAAATATTTTGTTATATATGTATAGTTATTCAATAAAATTATTAATAATCAATAGTTATTAATTTTTCTGACAAACTCGTCATTCGGAAAAAGTTTTTGAGAAATTCTTCAATTTGATGGAGAAGGGAAAATTAATTAATTTCATATTGTATAATTTTTCTGTTTTTATCTTCAATTTGACTTATTATCGAAAGAAATCCGGAATTTATTTTTCACGTTGATGTAAAATATCAATTATGCACGAATATTTCACGTAACGCAACATGTAAGAGTCACCTAGACTGTGTCATAAACATATTTATTCTTTTTCAGTTCTCATTTGCAAGGAGCAGTTGCTTTCGCTATAATAGAGTTTGTGAACTGTACTATTATATACTCGTGCATTTCGTAACGATATCACTCGTTCGTCGTTCAATGTAAAATGTAGAAGCGAGAATTTGAAGCCACGCACGTACAATTCGACGTATAGATGTACTTTTCAATTTTATGAACACTTTTAATGCTCGTTGTATTACTTGTATTATTAAAATGCAACGAATGCAAATTAAAGTAAATTAGAAATTGGAAATTAAAATTTCCACGCGTAACATATCTTTTTTCTCTCTTGATTTTATAAGAGTTATATTTTATGTTTGCACGAATCTCTGAGCACGATACACTTAGTGCTGTATTATTTTCAAATGTAGAGCCAGTAATTACTTTCATTAACCGTCGTCAACACGTTTATTAGTCCGAGAAAACTAATGTAATTTAACATTGCGGTGAAATATGGATATGCTATATGACACGTGTAATTAATTCAAATTGTTCGCTCGTGTTAAGATTTTGATTACTTCTCTTACTTTCAAATTACTTAGAATTTACAAATTGCAAACACTGGAAACAATAACTGGAAGAATAAAAAGGATCAGAATCTTTAATACTAATTCGATTATTTCTTAATTTAATATTATAAAATAATTTTATGATTTTCTCTCTCAAATCTCCACAATATTACTTACATTTACCATATTCAGATTTTATACTTAAAAAAAAGCACAGCACATATTCGCTAAAACGTTGAAATCGCAGCGTCGATTTATTTTAAAACTATCCGAAATAAAATGATTAATTTAACACTCGTCGCGTTGCAAATTTTCCAATATAAAACGCACCATCGAATCTAATCAAAATAATGTACGAGCCATTCTTAAAATTGAATAGTTTGAAAGGTCTTCGAGATAATTTTAGAAAATCATTTGCTCGAAAAAGAATAAAACTCACCGTAACGAAGAGGACTCCAGTTCCTTCTTCAAATGCAATTGCCGAAAACGTGGAGCGATCGCGAAGGAAAACGCGGGATGGACCGTTGTCGAACCGACGACGAAACGGCACTGACCGTGTCGGGCCAAGTGCTTGACGCGAACTACTGCGAGTCTGGACGAGTCACTTGCGAGGAGTCTGCGCGGCGTCGTCCGTTACTACTCGCCGCCCACACAGGCTCTCTACAAGTCTGCACTAGTCTGCAGGTCCTCTTTTCACTTTCTCCCGCAGTTCTTTTCATTTTTCCTGCCTCCTTGAATTCGAAAGATACGCAATATTCGCTAATAGGAAGTACGCGCCAATATTTCTTGTTAAAAGTGAAAAATTTTCCTTCATTCTCTTCAGTCTCGATGAATAAACCGATTAAGTCCTCAATTAGGTCTTTCAATGTTATTAGCGTAGCTTAACGTAACATTAAATTTCTTTTATCTAAGGAACTAAATAAAAATATATGTCAAAAGTACTGTTTGTCAATTATAATTGTACTTTGATGATACATATATTTGCATGTGGACGATAAAATGTTATTGATTTTATTGTAGACTTACGAAAATACGCTATTTCGGTATTATTCCGCGCGATCAATCTCGATTTATATCAATTTAACAATGTGTGAAGTAAATAGTTTCGCAAATAGTAGCGGAAGACGCTTCAAAGACTTCTTCTCCTACGACTTAGTCGACGTATTTCGCAAAGCCTGAAGTTGTTCTCCAGAATTTCCGGCACGAATATTATTTCCGGATGATCACCTTCCAATGCAATTATCTTCTTGTTGCAAATTTCGGATTCTGTGCTTAGAGTGAGGCATGTCGGAAGACTTGTAAGTCGTTCAAAACGAACTTTCCGAAAGCGGAAGTTTCCACCCGCTGACAATCAAGCAACTCCTCGCACAAGGGCCAGGATATAGGCTGCACACTCACGTACGTAATAAGCTGCTGACGTTCAACGAAATTACATGTGCAATGTTCTTGAAAGTTATGCAAAACTAAAGAAAATTTCCGCCGAAAATGTTCGTTGAATTTTCAGTTTTTGGAAGATACCGTTAACTAAAATATCCTAACTGATATCTGCAAATTTTTAATTACTTTTTCTGTTACCATAATTAAGACAATGTATACCTTTTATCTTAGCGTTATTCAGTTTATTTTCCCACGTAATTTCTACTACTTCCGTACAATATTAATCACAATTACGAAGAAAGAATTGTATTATAGTTCAATCATTATAAAGTTAAAATACGAACTATTTTATTACAGCTTCCGTTTTCTCGAATGATATTTAAATGAAAGCTCTCTCTGTTGACCGATTAATTAATCAGTATCTAATAATCGTGTTTCATGGTTAATAATCATATATAAGGCTGTGATAATACGCGAACGGTGCTTTCTCTTCGCGGTGTGGCGGTTTACTTACGTAATAGTTTACTGCTATACATACTATGTAGCAGTCGGCAACTTTGTTAAACGATGTTGTTACCTCTCTGTTGTGAGCGGTTTCTCAGCAAGTTGGTCCCATAAAGTCGCGCGCTACTCGCAAACACTTCGCGATTAGATCAGCAGCAAATAATCATTTATCAAACAACACAAATCGACAGAATGTGGGCATTATCTTAACGATCGAAAGATCAAGATCGGCTGTGGTCGTCACATTTCTAGCGTTTAATATTATATAGTGTTGCGAAATAATGTACACAATTGTTGCTTTAGTCTATCATCGTTTATTGTATAAATATATCACCAATTAATATTATGTAGTAAGATTGCGTCTGCGTAACGCGAGAAAGAATGCGATAGAGATCGAACGGAAAGGCTACGGTGAGGGTAAAAAAAGGGGAAAAGGTTCGGGCAGGGGAAGGGGAAACGATATGGTGGACTTAAAAGAAAAAAGTAATATATATGTAACTTGTATTGCTGCACCGGGAAAGTTTTCATGACGCAAGCAAGGAAAGCCGTATATTTTCCTGGCAGAAGCAACAAAGTAAGTGGCAAACCATCCGCGCCATACCTACTCGCGTAGATCGATTGGAAAGAAAAAGCAGGTCGCAAGTTCGATCCTGAAAGCTTCGTCGTCACGAATGCATTCGCTCTTCTTTTTTTTACATAATATAGTAAAAATATATCTCTTCGATTTCTAGGAAATATCGTTATCATCAGCAGTATCATTTATAATCATATCTCGTCGTCATCGTTATTATTAATATCAACCTCAATTAACTTATATATCACTAGAACAATGGAAAATTGAACGCACCCTTCCTTTACGCACTACTCCAAGGCTTCGAGACCATAGCTTTGAGAGAATTTGTTGAAGTATTATTTAAAAAATTGCTTTAAATTATATATTCATCTCAAAAGAAATAAGAACGCTCAATAATAATATCGAATTATTGAGTTTCTGAATTCTTTTATGAAAACTGTAGTCAAGTGTCGAGATATGAAAACTTTCTGACTGGCTATTAGTTTCGCCATAGAGCTGTGCTCTCGAATGCTATCCGGAGGGTGATTACCTTTCGGCTTAATCGATGAATCCACAGGTAAGGGAAGGCCTCGTTATTCTGATTCTTCGATCGCGATCGCGCGCCCGTGCTTTCTAACAACAAATAGGAAAATCTATATCGGACGTTCACACGATCTCCGGAGTGATCGAATTGACCAATCTTATTACGCATTTATGTATTAATCTCGACAATTTCGTACGCATCGCTCTGACGTGTTTAAGTCGTTCGATGACGCAACGGGAAACGCTTTACCTTGGACATTTATTCTACACCGTGAATGATTAAACGCGATCGCCCAGATGTTCTATCGCGAGCGTTCTAAAGGGTTGAAAGAGATGTCTCTTTCCCGGTAAAATTCCCGCGAGACATCAACGGCTCGTACACGATTACTAATCCGATGAATTTTCGGAGGGATTCGCGTTCCCTCGCGGAACCAACTGCGTCGAGGCAAAGGAACTTTCCCTCACCCGAAAGACTCGGGCACAACCCTGAAAATATTATATATACATCATCTCTTCTACTTCGCCTCTACCTTTCGTCTAACTTCCTTCCTTTTATTATGGCAAGTACGGAATTATTCGTTGCTTGAACTCTCGCAATCCGGCTGAAAGAACGAAACGGGAAGGAAGAGAAAGAAGGACAAGCGTCCTCGCGCGTGTGCGTGGAATCGTACTTTCAGTCGCGCGTTTAGCACCAAATGGGATTCTCTATCGAGTTAGTTACGACGATTGCACATGTGATGTAAAGACAGAAATGAGTTGTATTTAGCGCCAAATGCGCGCCAAATTCTGGCAACGACGAAAGTTAGTAATACGGAGACGTTCAACGATGAAATAACGATCGCGTACGACTAATAACACCTTATAATAACGACCAAAAATCGACCACGTAAGCATCTAACAAAAAGATAAAATTCAACAATGCCAATGTATTCAGCACATATAGGCCTATTCACAACTGAAGTTGTCGTGCGCCGCATGCTAATGCGAATGCGTGCATATTACTTTTAAGGTATATACAGAAAGTGAATGTGCGCAATAGAGAAAGATGTTCATATGCATGTTTTAGAAAATTTTTTTCTTTTTTTTTCTTTGTAAGATTTTCCAAAATCGAAATTCGATTATTGTTTCAGTCGCTTGCGCTGCGGCAGTTTTTTGTCGTTCACAAAATTTCTTATAATAGCCCATAATTAAAAAGTCTTTAATTAAAGGTTAATATATCCTTTGTATAATTAAATTTAAGAAAGAACGAATTGTTTAATATCTGCAATATGACTCGCCTTATTATTAACTGTCTTTATTTTCTCTTCTTTAATTGAAGAATTAAACCTTAATCTTCCGTAAAAATTCATCTAAAACAATTTCGATAAAATTATCTAAAACTTCTGCAATAATTGCACAACGGGAACAATTTCTTATGTATTACATCATTTGGAAAAAAGTATTATCGAGTATATATAAAACGTATGATAAAGTAAAATATGCATTATCTGCGTTCCAATGCAGAATAATACATGCTAAAATTTTCGAAAAATCGTTTATCGAAAAATTACTTTTATTTCACATTTTATTTTCTCGTAGCTCACTCCACGACAATAGAGTAAACTACGCTCTTCGATAATTTTATTTGCAAATGTTACAAATCGCATTCGCGCGGTAATGCATATCCAAATGTTAATCTTGGCTTCAATACGGCTTGCGAGACGTCTTCCGGTGTGAGCAGGCCTTAAGGCATCGACCAACGCGCTGATTACGACCGCTTCGATCGATACTCGATCCCACGGCTCCCTCCCGATCGGATGTCCTTTTCTTGTCGATCACAGATAATTGCCAGCCGACGAAGGGGCTGCAATTATTGCACGCCGACTTCCGCAATTTGCCTCGCCAATCGTAAATGCGAGTCGATCTTTTTCAAAACGGGCTCATTAGGACTTAAACAACTTCGGCGAAGACACCAAATTCGGCTAATTGATTTAAATTCCTACGGTTTGATCGTCCTGCTTTCTCCGTACGCTTTTCGTCGACCCGCAATTTAATTTTATACTTCGTGTCACTCGAAAAAATTTTCATCGAACAATCACCGCGCAAGCCCTAACCGAATCTGCGGCTTGTTGAACCTTTAATATGGTATCGGCACTATCGGCTGCCAGACACCGGTGTTTTCGTCTCGACGGTAGTAATGAGGTCTGTTATCTCGGAAAACGGTGACTGCCGGAAATTGATTGTCTTGGATATACTTGAGCGTCGCCCGCACCTGAAACAGAAATTTCGTCGCTGCTTAACGATGCGTGGAGAAACGCGGCGCAATTCGATTTATCGCTCAATGCCTTCTATCTCCTCGAGGAACTAACGATAACGATGTCGCATAGCGTTTCGAATGGGCATTACCTGCGATACGAAATGTGGTTGCTCCACTTCCGGTGACGTGGACAGATGCTGCAGGATGAACTGATCGGTTTGCGCCAGCCAGAGATCCACGCCGCGCAGGGGGTCGTAGTTAAACGGGCCGATTCTAAGTAATCCCAAGGCGCAATCGTATATGTCCAAAACCTGTACACGTAGACAGAATATAGGTACACGTGCAGTCTCAACGGAATGCGTCAAATAAAATATCGCGCTTAATAGACTAATAATATTTTATTTAATATTATTAATCAATTGAGTTATTATATTTCATTTAATACTAGTATTTAATATGTTTTTGTCGATTGTGGGATTATCAAGTTTTAATTTTTTCTTGTTTCAATTGTAAGCCATTAGTCTCGTTCAGCTACAATAGGGTGTCGTTAATGTTAATGCAAAGTTGCGTACACGCACCTGCTGACCCCCGGTCAATTGTCTGGCGCACCTCAGTGCCTGATCTGGACCCTTGTCGGGGAAAGTCGCGGGAAAGATCTCGCCGGTCTTCACGTTCAGCCCGATACCGTAGATCAACGGCCAGTGAATCCCACCTCTCACGGTGGTGTTCAACTCGCCCACGCAGCACAGCGTTAGATCGATCTCCACCGGTTGCTTGTGAAATGCGGCTGGAAGACGATCGGGTCGGTTAACATCCTATATAGATATAGATAGACGAAGTCGAAGGCGGCAATTTCGTTCTATTTTTGGATATAATTCTATAAATATAATTAATTTCAGTCTAACTTTGATTGAATGTTCTATAGGAAACATAATATCGTGACATGAAAATTGAGTTCTATTCCGTTTAGCTTATCTTTTTAATCCATTTTGAAGCAAGTAAATGATTGAAGTGGATATGTTTACGAATAAAGACAGGAATAGAATAGGCATAATTATTTCTATACTAATTTATATATGTTAAATTTATATAGATTAAAAATAAGATTCTCCGAGCCATGGATAATAGGAATGCCGCATAAGAAATAGATTTTCACGTACAAAGTATATTGTAGAATAATTCCTCGGAATAGTTTCTCGGATCGGAGTAGCCGCCGACCAACTGCAGCTCCAGGCGACCTTCGGGATATCCGAGGGCGAGTTCCGTTACCTTCTGGATTATTCCCGCCGCGGCATCTTCCGTTCCAGAGCCGTCAAGGTGCGCCAGAGCGGCGGCGCCCGAGCCTGAAATCCAACATTCGAAACGCGATATTCGCAGCCCTTAAGATATTAAAGTCAAGCACGCCGACCAGTTATTTATTATGGCCGGTTATATATAATTATTTAAAAAAAATTATTACTATTTTATTATTATTTTTCTTTATTATATGAAAATAGGGCACATATTAAGCGTCATTTTTATCCAAAATTATTCTTGAACGTAAAATATTTATGTTAATAACGAATATCCGCCTGCGAATTAGTCTCGGTGCAATGCACCGGATGAACTTTGTATTGTTACTTTTATGAATTATCATTACTATTCACGTCATTGATCAACGAGCTTAATTGCGTATTTATCGCTGCTGAAAAGATCAATCGAAAGAAATATCAAAACGGTCAAATGAGATGAGTTATCACCGCTTGCGCGCTATTATCTTTTTGTGACTACTCGTTACTCTTCTACCCCTTCTCCCTTTCAGAAAGAACATGCCGATTAAAAGGGAAATCAATTTTCAAGTGTTTAAATATCGCTACCAGGCCAGTAATTATCGCAAACAAGCTGATCAGTCCTCTCGCCATTTATCGTCGAATCGAGATCAGAAACGACAAAAAACGCTCACGAGACGATTGAAACGATTCAACATAAATCCAAGAGCATCGCGCTTCCAGAGTTAATCACGGTTCGTTAGATATGCAATTGGTCGCCTTAAGGATAAGAACAAAATGGAACAAAAAGTAACGATTGGAAACACGTGAGAATGTTTTTGCAATGTTAGAAGAGATTTTTAAAGATATGCGATTGACGCATCATAAACTGCCTACATTTATTAATTGGAAAACAAACAAACAAACAAACAAACAAAGGCAATAGTAATAAATTTTTGCAACAATAAATTCTGAGCGCAATAAATTTCGATCGACTGTTGCACGAGCGCAAAGTAACGAGTGGACGAGAAGAGCTCGCGACAAAAGGACTCTTATATCGCGAACTGTTACTTAATTACGTACTTTCGCAGTCGCTTTCTACCACGGTCGTTATTCACGCGCAACCTTAAGACGATCGGAGACACCCAGCTCGTGTCGCGATGTATTATCGTCTCAGCAGGAGAAAGCTAAGGGAAACTTATTCGACGGTTTCGTTGAGAAATATAATATAATGTAATAGGCTCTTTGCAATACGCGTTATCGTTCGGAGAAACATCTAAGAAGTTCGTATGATTCGTATCGGTTATAAATATCGAAGTGACGAAATACGCTTAAAAAATAGTCGTATGATAATTTTAATAAATTTTTTGCGCCCACGAGAACACGCGAGATTATAGCATGTTCTTACTTGTACATACCTTGCTGATATTAAGAAATGACATTATGGAAAATTGCGCAAGTAGCTCGTCGTTTTAGTTTTATGAACCATAAATCGCAATTATTTCCCCGAAGCTCTTTAAACTTGATATCATAGGATTAGCAAGGCATTTAAATGACTTCGTAATATGAACGTGAATCGTAAGCTGAATCGGAGTACTTTTTCCTTCCAGTTCGAATGGCAGAACTGGTTCTATTAAACGGTTCGTCTTTGCGAAAGAAGTGGCGTTTCGCATTTTGCGCGTTACGTTAGTCGTTATATCACGAAGGAGTCAATGATCGTGCGAACGAGAAGTAAATCATTTTTGTGCCCGGACAAAGGAAATAAAAAGCGATGTAACGGAAAGTCCAAAGACGATCGCGGGCGTCATGGTTCTCGTTTAGCGATATTTTTTACAAGTTTTTGCTCGTTAGCTCCGCGACTAATTTACAGTCCGAGACAAGCAGACTGTAAATGAATTTCCTGTCTTTTTTTCTCTCGACTCTTTACTTATTTCCTTTCCTTCACACTTTCAGAAATCTATACTAACAATAAAAACTGTTTTATAATTTTTTCATAAAATGACTTTCAAATAAGATGCTTATATTTTCATTGATATTTTGGCATCAGTTGTTATTATTATATAATTCAACATTAATTTAAATTAATTTAAAATCTATTTTTTTTTCTAACTAAAATGCCAGAACAAAAATAATTTCAAAGAATTGCAATTGACTTAAAATAAAAATCTTTGCGTAAATTAGGCTTCTGATATTTAAACAAATAACTGTAATTACTTTCTCAAATCTTTGATATAAAACACGTGCAATATATAAAAATCTTAACGAAGAAGCCCTCTTTATTAAAAATCGATTCAACTTCGTCCAAAAATATATTAAGATCGGTGATATTGATAAAATCTCTCTGTTTCGTATTAAATATTTTCCAACGACGCGCGGTACCGATCAAACAGTCGCGCTTTGTCATTGCGTTATTCCGACCTCTTTTTCTTTTCATTGTCGTGCCGCAAGCGGCCATTTATATGCAACCGGCAGCTATTTTATAATGAGCACGATTGTACTTTCAAATATACTCACCGGAATGCCTGACGACAACGATTATGCACGTGGTCATGTCGTCCGAACCGAGGATGCTCACGTTCTCTGCGAAGGGAAAAAGGAATAATCGTTACGGAGGAGCGAATACGGCGCGGCGGTGCTTCGAAAGACTGCGGATTGTTAGGATTATTGCGATACGGGGCAGGGACTTTACATAATTATATGAAAAACATTTTTTCGTGTTTCAAACGTATACCTTTGCCGATGGTTATTCTACAGAGAAAGGTATTAAGATATTTCACGATATCGCAAAAGAAACAACGCGTTCTTGCTCGTATTCCTCTTATTATTCTTAAATCAAGTTGTATCTCGCTTCTATCTTTTCTCAAATGTTTATTGCACGTCACGCGTCGCAAAAATTGTAAAATTAAAAATATGTTCTTCTTTTAAAAAATTATAATAATTTAGCTACGTGTGCACAATTTGTCGATTTAGCACACATCTGTAACATAAAATGCTACACTATATTACGCTACGTTACACACGAGAATAACGGTCGGTTTTTATGCGATAAAAAAATTGCTGATAAAGATTTATTATACATTCCGAGAAAAAGATAAGAAAATCTCCATTGCGAAGCATTACCAGATTTATCCAGCGAAGCACGTGGAAAGATACGTCTCGTTACGAGATTTACCGCACCGTTGTTATTGCAGCATAATAACGCGAATCTTGGTTATTTTTGAAAGTTACACCATCAGAAAAATTGGACTATAATTTACAGTTGTGTCCGATAACGCGCAAAATAATGCCCGGCATCCGGTTGATTTATCACTCGCGCGCGGTTGTTTCTTTTTTTTTTTTGTCTTCTCATAATTAAGCGCAATCACAGCTGGTACGTTGACGAGTTGCGTCAATCCCGCGATATCGCGGCAAAAGTAACCGGTAACACACTCGATATCTCCTTAAGAGATAACCAGGAGATCGCGTGACCATTGCATCAGTAACATATTCTCTCTGAATAGGTACCGAGATTATTTTTCGAAAAGATTACGTTCCTCTCTCCCGCAGGGATGACTGATACGCGCAGTCATTTGGGTCTAGCGAACCCACGGACCCGAGCTCAATGCACTGCCGGACACTTACATATACATTTACACGTCATACACACATTTTTGTGAGCGACAGTGCAATAAACGTTTCAGGAAAAAATGAAAGCAAGATACCTGATTTTAAAATAAAAAGAAGAATTAGAACAAAACCATAGACGCATTTGATACAGATGGTGTAGGATAATGATAGCTGAATCTCATTATTTCTATCTCTTAAGTATAAAAAAAATTGCTTTGAAATAGTAGTAAAGTATATTTATTAATATTTCTCTGACTTTTAAGCATCATTTAATAACTTTATCGCATATTTTAATAACATAATTATTGGAAAAATTTTGTTATTTTAAAAAAACATGAAAAGAGTGGCTTTATTTTACGACAATAACGTCACTATAAAATCATTTTTTTTAAATTACATTTGTTAGTATGATACTCCATGAAATTCACGAGGATAGTCTCTGAATTTATCTAAGTTGCTCTGTCCTCAAAATTTAAAGCTGGTTCATTTAAAGCTGGATCCAGATCAAGGAAAGAGCGCGAAAAAACGTTTGCCGGCGGCCGATGTTGGCATTCATTGAAGCAAGTTGTTTGTTCGCTGTTTCATTATCTTGGATCCAGCTTGACGCGGCGCATCGAGATGCACTGCACTTACTGTCGTGCGGCAGCGTCGCGGCCATTTCTCGTTGTTGAACGTAGAGAAGGCCCACCGGGCCCACGAGTTTCGCCGGCATCGAGTGCAGCTGGGCCGCGCTCTCGCGGTACACCGGATGGGCCGCGTACAAGGACCTGCTGTCCGCAGGAATCTCTTCCTGCAGAACCACCCCGCCCACCACCAGCACCATCCTGCGAAAGCGAAACGAAAGCGATTATACAGCGAGATAGAAAAACAAACGTTTTATCGCGCTTGAGGTGTTGCGCACTGAAAGACGACGCGCGCACACGTTCAACGTGCAGCATGAAATTAATTCCGCGGAACAATACGCTCGCGAACGATTAATAATTTATGCCAGCGACGGCCATTCCTCGCCGTTTAATTTCCATTTTATTCCTCCGTTGACGCACGTGGTCTTAGAAATCGCCGACGCCGCGACGACGCGAGATTTCTTTATCGGGCAAAGTTCAAATTTGTCCGAGAAGTGCGTTGAAAAAACGTATCTGACGGACAAATGGAAAAGGCGCGTTTGAAAAACGTATATCTCATAGATTCCTCCGCGATTGTCTACGTATCTCCTTATTCGTCCTCCCCATCTTTATCCTATCGTATAAAAAATATGTTAATGCAACGTCTCGAATATAAGCGCAGCTTGATTCTCGCAACGTGGTAGTTAGCGGCAATCATCGCACTTCAAATTGCAATAATCCTGGCTAAATTGCGTCTAGTCAAAAAATTAAGGCCGATCAAAGGTTTCTGATCGAAACGCGGTCGTTCTCGTTCTACTTGGGGCGTACACCTCCTTGTAAGTCATTTGCAAAGTGACTGGCCCGGTTGTACGTGATCTCGTGTGATAAATCACAACCGGCGGATCATTAAAATCAATTTACGGCAACCGTAAAGCAAAGTAGCCGTCGCGCGACGCAACAGGCGAGTGTGTTGAACGTCTGGCTTATCGAGTGGTAAATTCGCTCCTACGAGGGTAAATTACCCTCGTATTTCGATCTTAACAATGAGGTCCTCAAGTATATCTCGCATACACGATCGAGACTGGGCATTGTGCGACAAAGTCGGGCGTAGAGTATCGGACTCGAGATCGCATTGTCGGTACCGGGCGCAGTCATTAGTAGTACAATCGCGCCAACAAATGCCGTTGTTTAAACAAATTACAACATTAAACTCAACCTCAACTTAACTTACACAGTAAAAAATAAAACGTAATTTTAACATATGGACCGCTATACACAAGATTTTTTACTATGTCATCTATATTATGTTGCTTTATTCGATATTATAACACTGACATTATTAATTCACGGAAAAAAAGGATTAGCTATTTTGCAGCAGAGCTATAATTTAGCAATAGTAGCAAAACTTTAAGAACTGTTTTGTTACTATTGCTAAATTATACCTCTCGCTGTAAAAAAATATAGCTCTTGCTGCAAAAAATGTTAGTTATACATATTTTACAACTAGATTTGCTATAATCCTTTTAGCAGTAGCAGCTATAATCCTTTTTTTCCGTGTTGTAATATCGATGTTAAATCTAAAAAAAATCTTCGACAAAACAGAATCAAATTACTAAACAAGACAACTTGGATGACAAGTGTCTCTTTAAAAACTCTAATCGCGCACCCTCCCATTGTCTTTTTATTAATATAAATTGCTGAGTTGTGTTATTAATCAAAAAATCATCGCCTCGCTAATTAAAGCATCGATGATTGATCGTCATCGATCTTCCTTCGATCCTGGTTGGCAAGAGTTCGCGCAAGGATGACAAGAAACATGTTTTCTTTTATTAGTAAGAAAAAAAAAACGAGACAGGCTCTGCGAAGAGCGCGCGCGCGCCACGCGTTTAAATGCAGAATAATCGCCAATTATGTCGACGGCGCTCGCAGAATGAAAGGAACGCCACGAGAAATATGAGGTTTTCGCAAAAACTCGTCGCGGCGTCCTCCGTGTGCGGCGCGATTCGTGGCAAGGACTAAAATAGATCCCTACGATCCGCGTGTCGTGCAGCTGCTTCTGCGAACGCGCAGAAATACGCGTGATGGCAAAACCACTCGTATCACTTCTCCGCGACAATTTTCAATTTTTATTCATAGCGTAACTGTGTAATACGAGAAAAACGCTACGCTACTAATTATCAGCAAAATGTCTGTAAAATTTAACCACGCGAACGCTGTAAATAAATCTATTATTTCTTCAATCACGACGCATTGCGATTATTTGTTCGTCATTATCATAACGACGTGAAGGTGCAAATTACAATCAATCTTTCAGGTTGCCGCGAAGACGTACAGGCTGGCGTAAATTAGAGGATTAATTAAGGAACACGCGAACGTAAGTCTCATGCGTACTTGAAATAAATCCCCAAGTACGCGTGCACTTTGCATTCGCGATGCTAGCGGTTAACTCGACTTCAATGGCTGTCCCCCGTAAGATCCGTAATTATATCTCGCGTTCTCTCCGCGCCGCTCTAGAAACGAAGGAACGGAAAATTGCAACGACCAGCCCGGCGGTATCTTACCCGCGAGCCGCGTAGGTTTCGGTATTAGGGAGCGCGGTATACTGTAATCCGGATGAGATAATTGCATGTTTTGTATTCGGTGGAAATATCGCGGCTTAATTATACGGCGTGCGACATGCGATGCATACCGCTCCGTTGCTTGCTCGCTAGGAGCAACTTTGTGTTGCGATTCGTTCCATAAGTGATGTACGCCGCGTGAAAATCCTCCATTTGCTCCGCCGTTGAGTTGCAACGGACTCAACGGGGTAATTAGAATTTTTGGAGATTTATGCGAAGCACAGCTCCACCCATTTAGCGTCAAACCCTTCTTCTTATTTTGTTACAATTTGCTATTTTATTTCTGTATATATATGTTACAGTTGTAAATTCCATTCACGTGGCATACTTTGCAAAAATTATAAAATCAACTTAAAATAAAACGCTGAAATTTCGCTACTAAAGAAATAAGAAGTATAACTTGACAATAAGTTTTCTTTCTAATAATAATTTCTCAATTTCTTATTGTTAGAACGATATTTTCGTTTTAAAATAATTGCCTCGCAAACTTTGGCTTACGCGATAATTATCTTTCTAGCGTTTCTCACGAAATGGACTATCATGCCGGAAAAGCAGCGTTTGGTACTTAAACGCGTAGTTTTAGCGAAATTAAGAGTGACACGCTAAACGAAACGTAAGAAATACGCGGCACGAAATACTCTCGTCTCCGTAATTATTGCACGCCGCAGGAGAGACAGCTTGCGTGTGATTAGTTGTATCACAGGCGGTTGTTCGTATAATAATGAGACAAACGTGCGGCTGTGTGTCGCTCGGTTCCGATCGCGAACTGTCACGTGGAGGCTGCGGCTATGCTGACGCATAATTCGCGAGAAACCGACACTATCGCGTGACATATCCGTGCACACGATGTACGTGGCTGTTTTATGTTATGAATATTATTCAGGGAAAACCACTCAGACGCGCGAGTTTTCATGTCGCGACATTATTATATCAATTTCTCGCGGTGCGATATCGCATCAATAACAGGCGTATTGCGGCACGCTGTTTGTACGTGCTATTATCACACGATTATCGGACGGATTGCGTCGAAATCGAATAACTTATGATACGTTAGGGTGATAAACAAAAGACGAGAACGATCAACGGATCATGGGTTTATCGAAACCGAGATTAAATATTAGTTCATTTAAATTATCATTACGACGTAAATAACTTGCGTATCTCATTCTACGACCTGACAGCAACTCACCTTACTTTTTTTAAATGGATTTTCTTCTAATAAAATCTATCCGTAACGATTGCGCTCAGGTGCAATGGGATAATATATAAATAGCACTTGATGTATCTTTCATGCAGGAATATGCGTCTCTTTATTCAAACTTACAGTCCTTGTTACACTAAGCTATCGAAACGTTCCGTTATTAGAATTCTACAAGCATTTCATCGAGAAAAAATTTTAACACAACTTTCTATCTCACTTTTATTATCAGCCGATATTTCTCTCACGCAATGTTCTCAAATTCACAAATATCTTCCATCGTACGTTACACGAGCGTTGCCATTTCAAGAAGCATCTCGATCCTACCGATTTATCGCGATTTTAAGCTACGCTGATCCTTGGTATTACGGAGATTAAGAATCAGAAATCATTCGGTCCGCACCTTAATGCGATTTGCTCTCAATCACTGTCTGTGAATCGATCGCGTGACGCTCCGTGACAACAAATCCCGGATTTCGGAGTTTCTGCCGGATATTTTGAACGCGCAATCACTTCCGACTTATAGAGACGCAGCCGAAACGACAAAACGAGATAATCTCGCGTCGATCTCACGAGCGTCGATTCAAGATCTAGCTGAGCCGCGACTAAATTCGTCCGCGCAGTTTTCATTAAGTCGTCGCCGACTGTCCCGGCGCTCATTAACAAGTCGCGTTAATTATGGCCTCTGTTATCAGCCGGCGCGGCGATTGGACGGCTTCGTGGACGCGGTGGGACGGGTTAAAATCCAAGAGGGACCAATCCGGGCCGGTCGGTCGATCGGATATCGGGGCACCGCGAACGAGAAAATAACATGTTTGGCTCTGTCGGCAGGGCTTAGGAATCGAAATCGCCTCGGCCCCACTTTTCTTTTTTTTTTTAATTTCTTCTTCCTTCTTTTTTTAAACTCTTTCTGTTTGCGCCGGTGGCCGGCCGACTGGTGCGGTGTTTCGTGGGAGCAGGTTTACGGAGTAGGGTAGTCGAAAAGTTTAGATCACTGCAAATCAAACTCACGCAAAACGCCATTGTTCACAAGCCTTAGCAGCCAAAAGTTGTTATTAAAATTCGATAGTAGAATTATTTTATGAGCAGAAAAAGAGCAGGTGACAAACATTAAACAAGTTATAATAATTATTGAAATTAAAAGTATTTTGTAACAAATTCAAAAAAAGTCTGTACATTAGATTTAATTTACAAAATTATACTAATTATTTACAAGGATCTTGAAAAATGAAACTTAATAATGAAATAAGATCTGAATTGTTCCACGGTGCTGGACGTTGGAAGCTTTCCGAGTATAATTATAGATGACTGCGTATTGAAAATCTTTTCTTTCCGTGAAAAAGCGACCGAGTGGAGAAACGGGCGACACGATAGCATCTGAATATATGTAGATATATGAACAGAGGTCAACTGGCGTATATTTTCACAATGAGAAGCGAGAGATACCTGAACGACCTGAATAAGCAGCTGCAGACTCAATCTGGACTAAAAATCGCGCATGGAATAAGAATAAAAAGGGATATAAATACCAACTTCACTTGGTGATAGAGTAAAATTCTCGAACGAAACCTGTAGTCTGAATAGAAAAAGAAGATTATCCTCTGATCGAGCGCTTGGGGTTCGATTTTACTGGCGGCGATTAATTCTAATCTTATCTCATTATTTGCTCTTACTCCGTAGCCGAAGAAAGATCTTGAGGTAAAATAACTTCGATTAACTAACTCTACTCTACCTAATCTTCGTTGATTCTCGGGATAAGGCAACAGATGAGTCTAGTTCGACGATTACCGCAAAATGCTGCAATTTTATTTTTTCGTCGGTTAAACCCCAATAAAATTTTAACTTGTTGATTATAATTCAATTTATTCAATTTACGCATTGAATTGTATTGGACGTGAAAGCAGTGAGGTGCTTTCTTTCTCCCCTTTCTCCCCGTTAGTTCATTTCTAAAGCGTCGACTTATGCTCTCCACTTGAAATAATCCATTCAAATATATACGAAGTCACGTTCTCCTTATCTGAACAGTGGCATCGCACCGCTGAAGTCATTAGTCTACCTAAGCCTATGTTAATTTCTTTCCCCTTTTAAACTCATTCCGTATTTGTTCGATTCGAGACGTCGATAAAATCGCTTCGGAATACGCGACGCATCTTTTTATACCCCGTGACGTCAACGACACTTGGAAAACAGCCTAATGTGAGTCCATAAGCACAAGAAGTTTAAGCGACGCCGGCGCGAATATAGGAATACAAGATTATTAAGATAAAAATTTATTCCGTCAAGAGGCGTTTCAAATAAATACCAAGGGGTTAAGAAGATTCACCCTTCAAAAGACCGGCTGCCACGCGAGGAGTTCTCTCGTACAAACGAGTGTCGTGACAGCGCGAACGACAGCCTTCCGAGCGTAATCGCGACTGATCGAGGGATCGGAGATCTCCACCCCGAGACAATCATCAGCCACCCTCGAGGGAGGCCGCGAACGACGTGGACGAAGGGCGACCTCGGGGACGCCGATATCATCTCGACACGGTGGGATTAGGCCGCGTATAGGAAACGTTATCGACGAGATCTTACGGACGGATCGACAGACGGACGGGCGGGTCTCGGGGGAAAGAAATGCCTTTACATCAGATTAAGGCGCGGAATCTCGGGCGCGGATCTTCCGCGATCCTCGCCGGAACGAATCGCGGCGGTGCCCGGTACGATACCGGGACGGAGAAGCGGAGCAACTCTTTCGCCGGAACGCCCCCTCGTTCCCCGGATCGATCCCGAACGATTTACGGCGGGGATCGATTTGATCGACGATCAAGAGGACCGCGCGCTCTCACCCTGCGCCGCTTCACCTCGCCTCGCCTCGCCTCGCCCCGCGATGTCGAGCAGTATTTCTCTGGCCGCGAGGAAGGGACGGAGATATTAACCCTCTCGGACGGCTTTTAACACTCGATACTCGCCGTCGCTGATTAATGCCGGCCGTACTTTTCCGTGTAAATGTGCGAACTGAATTTATCGCGTTCGAAGCGAAGCTCGGACGCATCGGATACTGAGAGCCGATTCGAAAATGCTTGATTCTCTCCGTTCCAAGTTATTTTCAATTTTGAAAAAAAATTGTACATTAAATTTGATTTAATTTATGGTACTTCAATGTTTTAGAGACTGTGCGTGAAAGGTTTAACGTTCAATAAAATTTCACGATTAAAATTTCAAATTAATATAACATATTGTTACTTAAAATTATATTAATACATGCCATTCGCGCGATTATACACGGAGAAAATTTTATAGTAAATATTACTATGGTGTCGCACTAGCTGCGGACCATCGAGGAATTTTAAGTTAAATTACTATGTTTATGGTAAAAATTACATTATTTTATCGTTTTTAAAACAATAATTATAGTATTTTAACTTGAAATTCCTCGATGGTCCGCAGCTAGTGCGACACCATAGTAATATTTACTATAAAATTTTCTCCGTGTATGTTTATATAACAATTTTTATTAAGAAGAAGGCAATAAATCATAGAAAAAATATTTATTCTGGTGGTGCAAAGTTACACCAGGAAAAAAATCCATAAAATATTATAATTGAATTTTTAATTAAATTCTTTTTATATTTGGCCAATATTGTCTAACAACAATCGATCTTTATCGTCTGTCATGTACAAATTACAATTATTCACTATGAAAACTGATATTTGGTATCATTAGAATTCGGTGTTTTACGCGCAGCTGGATATAGAATGTGACCGTTGTTGTAGAATAATGATTAGAAATTAGATTTCGCTGCTCGTAAAAATTTCCTGAAATTGAAGAGAAAAACGCGGTCTTCCGATCGCGACGAGGACAAGAGGACTCGAGAGAGCGCCGAGTCGCGAGAGCGAGGATTCCCATGACGCGCGGAAAATTAGAACCGCCGCGCGCGCGGACGGTGAGATTATATGGCGCGGTAGGTAGGTATGGCCATTGTTGTGTGCCGACGAAAATTACACTCTTCAAAATCCATTGTATCAGATTGCCGGCCACGCCGCGCCGGTAGAATTTCTACGTCGTCCTCGTCCTCGTCGTCATCGTCATCTCCCTCCCGTCATCTTCTGAGTGTTCGCTTTCGATACACGAGGTCAGATTTCATATGGCCGGTGTCATATCGTCGAAATCGTACCGTTTTATGCAATGAGACCTTTACTTTTGAGTTCAGATTCTCTTTTTTTGCGAATTCATTACTCATTTCGCTCACGTATTTTATTATAGAAAATAATAGCAAGGGAAATATGCTTCTCTCTCTCTGCGTTAAAATTAAGAAATGAAATAAAATTCAATGGTTTACTCCTTCATAAATCTTCACACACTTCTTAATTTTAATTTTAAATGAGGGACAGTCGCGGAGAAAACCAGATTCTATATTGTAATGCGCTGCAACGAGAACACTTATTTTGAATGTCTCGTTTGATTTAACGTCGAGAGTTCTTACTTCGCACCATCGGAAGATAATACATATACATATGCGATGTAAACGAGAGTGATACAAAAATCGAGAAAGCAAAGTCATTGAGATAGCGTCGGGCATAAATGTCTTCTCGCAAGTATCTGGAGCAGAGATAAGCACCGCGGAGCCTAGGATCGAAATATACAGTTCCGTTAAAAGACGACTCACTGGCTCCGGCGGCTAATCCGGTTCGATAAATCGGCTTTGCGGTTTAAAAAAAAAAGTCAGCGTAAACAGCGATTTCGCGGCGAGCTTGCAATATGTCAGCCCGAATGCTCGCGATTTATCAAATTTCGTTCTTCTCATTCAGCGGGGGAATTTTATCGAATCTCTGAGATATACGCGCGAGCGACAATTATTCTTAGTCTGAAAACGAACTTATCTCACTTCGCGAGTATTCGAAAACAATTTACAATCTTTCTTGCTGTAATTCGCTCTCTCAATCATTTATCTAAATTGCTAAAAAGTGTCGCAGAATATAATGTCGAAATCCGTGTTGATCGTAAATAATTCAGATAGATCGAAGTGCTATAGATAACTATAATGTTCTTTATCTTTAGTTACATTCAAATAATAAATGGTACTTAAACAGTATAATTATATATATAGTATTTAAACGGAATTAATTTTTTTCTTTACTGCATCTCGATAATATTTTTTGAATCTTAAAATAATATCTTTCTAAAATTTATCTTAGTGGCTAGAAAAGCTAAAATACCGATAATAACGCAATTAAAAGAAACTTTGCACAAATGTGTTGATCCTTAAAATTTCCTCACTTAGATTATTTCATCCGCGTCGGATTTAATCGCGAGTCGTGATTTAAAATCGCCGGGGCGCGACAGAAGAGCGGATGGAATTACGGCGATATTGATCGATCGAAAATCAGCGATGAGTATACACAATTATTGAGGGGGATGGACAGAGGAGTTAGACGAGAGGAAGCTATTCCCGTTCGGGGTACAAAGAAGGTAAAGAAAGGACAGAAAGAGGTCTGAGAGCAAAATGGCGGGGCCCTTCGTGACCGTAATCGGCCGACCGGGAGGAGGCCGCTCGGATCGAGCCACACGGAAATCCACTTGAAAAGTAGCCATTACCTTAATTATTGGCCTTTCTAAGAGGCCGTGGCGGCGCGGCGGGGCTCGGGATACGCGGGATTCCGCGTATTCAGTACCAGTCGCCGAGGGAATCCCGAAAATCCTCGGGATTTCTTCACGACGTTCCCGCCACGGGATCGAAGAAGATAAATATATAGCTTTTCGATTTACGATTCGATTAGAAAAGCTCTCTCTCTCTCTCTCTCTCTCTCTCTCTCTCTCTCTCTCTCTCT